>NW_020329338.1:0-13360 GCF_001858045.2 Oreochromis niloticus | reverse complement strand
ACATCAATCTGCTTGGAGTAGTGCTCCTCCAAATCATGAGGGTAGTGTACCCCCAATTCTTAGCATTGCCCAGGATCAAGTCCAGCGTTTCAGGTGTTGGCAAGGCTGGCTTGATCATGGAGGCCAAGTTCTCCACCATACGGACAATCATCCGCGGTTCCTCTCTCCCGTCCTTGGGAGTCACATTCTGAAGGTGATGCACCATCTGATCACCGTGTGCAGCTTGCGAACCAATTGCAGCTTTCCTGGTCCATTGGTTCCTGTTGCTGCTGCCATCTTGGCTGCGGTCTCCACTGGCGTCCCCCAGTTTAATCTGGGTCTCCGGTAGTAGGAAGCAGTCACTCTCGGTTCATCTTGAGGTCGTCCTCGGCGAACCACATCAGCATAGGATCGGGCTGGAGGACCAGAGCCACGGAATCGAGAACCCGAGGAGGCACAGGCCGTTAGGGATTGGAAACTGACTCCTCCCCCTCTTTCGAAGGCAGGAGGACGTGCACGGTCCATCCCCCAGGTGACCCGCTGCTGGAAGTTGGACCGCCCAGGACGCCGCTGGCGCCTCCCACGACGGACCACCGTCCACCCATCCTGATCATCAAAAAAAGCCATCGAGCCCGATGTTGTTGTTTTGTTTATTTATGTAGTGTATTGCTTTTGTTGTTGTGGTGTCGCCTTTGTTATATATTAATAATGTCGCCTTTGGTATATAAGTAATCAAAAATTAAAAGTGATAATGAATAAAATAAAATAAAATGAAATAAAAGTTTTGTTGTGTTTGTGTTTTTAATTAGTTTTGTATTTATGAATTAAAAATAAAATGAATTAAATGAAATTAAATGAAATCAAATTTCAATTTGTGCCGCCGCGACGTTTCGGCCCTGAAAAGGGCCTTCTTCAGGCTGTGGCACAAAAACAAGCAAAACAAACTTGTGTGTGTTGTCTAGTCTCTGCGATGTTGCTCCTTCTGTGTCTCAAGGCGAAATGCCCTCTCTCTGTGTGTCAGCTCCTTTTATACCCTCTGTTCCAGTTAGATTTTTCGTTCGTCTTTTTTATCTGAATTTCCTTCCTATGTAAATAGCCCTTTCCCAATGATTTTAAAAATTGCTTTCTTCATGAATTATAATATTTCACACTATGTACTAAATTACTGTAGGCCCAAATTATTTTTATATGTAATATTTAAGGTCCAATTTAATATGAAATTTTTAATATTACTTTTTAATCCCAATGTTTATGTTAAATGTTATTACACTTTAAATTTTAACTTGTAAATTTTCAGACCCCAAATCATGTATGCCCTTGTGTTTATACTACCAATATGAAATTTGTAATCCCATAATACCCTAAATTATTAAAATTAATTTATGAATTCAATTAATACCCCCATGAATTTTATGATATCCTCCCCAATGTTATCAACCTTATTAAGTATTCCAATTGATGACCCCTTGTAAATATTGGACCCCTCCCTCTCCCTATCCTCCCAATAAGGGTTAGGATGGGGGGTGGGGTAAAATGGGGTAGGGGGAGAAGGTTAGGGTTAGGGCCGGGGTGGGGGTGTGGTTAGGGTTAGGGCCAGATGTAAGGGTGGGGTTGTGGTTAGGGCCAGTCGTCAGGGTAGGGCTGTCATAAAGATATATGGTTGGGGCTCAGATCGGGGATGGGGTTCCACGCAAGGTGGAATGGTTAAGGTTAGGGCCTAAGTTCAGGTCAGGGGTCGGTAAGACAGGAAGTCCCGCCCGATCACGCCAAACCCGGCCATCCCAATCCACTAATCATCGTCCCCCCATCAATCTAGTCCGTCAATATCCAATTCACCGAAATCTAATGTTTAACCCATCTGGTTCTTTAGTATCCAACCAATAAATCCATCTTCTCTCAACCTTCTTTCTCTCCCAATCCGTCCATAGGGCATTCCTTTCCAAACCAGCAACTCTCAGAGACTTATAGCTATGATTAATAAAGTGTTCCACTAATGGAGTTTGCCTTTCTTTATGATTTCTAATATTATAACGATGCTGTGTCATCCTCAATGAAATGGAATTCCTAGTCTCTCCTACATATTGTATACCACATTTCACACAAAAGATCAAATATACGCAATTTGTGGATTGTGGCGTGAATTTCTGCCGTACAGGAAAAATTGTCTTCTTGACCCTGTTTTTGACAAAGGTCAAGGAACAGAAAGTGCCGAACAACACTGTTGGCTTCAAAAATTGCTGACTCGTCAGCCTTGCTCTGACCAAGTAGTCTTTTAAGTTTTTATTTCTCCTGTACGCCGAAATCACTGTCCTATTTGGCAAAACTCCAGTGTTTATCATTAAAGAATCGAAGTTTTCTTTCAATTTCTTATGCATTTGAACATTAAATAACGAATAAGTGGTTATAAGTGGGATACGGTCCCCTTCCAGTGCTTCTTTCTGGTCCAAAAAGGATCTCAAGCACTGTCTTAAAAATTGACGAGAGTATCCTCTCTTTCTCAAAGCGACAAACAATTCCTTGACTGCTTCCTTGAAGTCGTCCTGTCTCGTGCAAATCCTATGAAATCGAAGTAATTGAGCCTTTACGATACCTCTATACGTATGACGAGGGTGGAAACTAGTTTTGTACAATAGTGCATGTGTATCAGTCTTTTTAAAGAATACTTTTATATCTAATTTATTATGCACTTCAAAATTTGGTCCTTTATACACCGTAGTGTCCAAAAAATCAATTTTTTTATCATCCAATTCATATTTACATTGTATCGACCAATCATGTGCATTCAAAGTCCTAATGAATTCCTCAAAATCAGGTTTCGAATACGTCCACACGCCCCATATGTCGTCGAGGTACCGTAAATAATGGAGAGGCTTCTTCGGGCACTTCTCCAAGGCCTCTGCCTCCCACTTAGCCATAAAAATATTCGCATAAGCGGGCGCGAACCGTTTCCCCATTGCCGTCCCTTTAATCTGCAGATAAAAGTCTCCATCAAACTCAAAGTCATTACGTCTAAGATTGATCTCCAAAAGTTCTAAGATCTCTTTATCCGGTCTCTTGGCATCAGGATACTTCTGAAATATCTCTCTTACCGCCTGCAATCCCGCTGCAATGTCTATGTTAGTGTATAGACTATCAATATCAATACTAAAAAGAAAAGAGTCAGCTGGGATTGTCAGGGATTTAACCAAATCAATAAAATAATAACTATCCTTAACATAGGACGGATGCCTAATAGAAAGCGGATCAAATAAAATCAATAAACTCAGCGTCTGTAGGTCTCGCTACCGCAATCGGGACAATGGGTCTGCCTGGCGGGATTCATGGGAACTGTCCACTTTCAGGTTCTTTGTGGATTTTAGGCAGAATGTAGAACCTTCTGGCCGTGGTTGCCCCTCTCCTTTCAAGTATGAACTCTGTTTTATTTATTACCCTTTATTGTACAGGTCATCTAAAATCCTATTCACCATAGGAATAGTCGTAATAAATTGGCTCTTTTAACTTTTTATAATAATACTATCCGACAACTGTCTTTAACCTCTGTCACATACTGCTCCCTCGACAATATCACCACCGCGCCCCTTATCAGCTGGCTGATGACATAGTCTTGTTGCCCATCAACTCTCTCAAGCTTCACCTCTGCACTGATAACTGAGCTTTTTTAACACTTTAAACCGGAATCTAACATGTTTTATCCTTATCAACTAATAAACCAATCTCAGGTGGCAACTTGTCTAGTGGCGGTTCCCAAGTAGATGTACCACAAATGGTGGAATCGCTCTGTTCTGTGAGCTTTGAAGTAGGCCGCCAATTTGATACGCCTATGGTAATTCTGAACATCAATTGAAGTGTTGTCTTTTGATTTTTGTGAAGTCAATCATTGGCACAAAAGACAGGCCTCTGTTCAACAAAGCAAATTGTGCCCTCGTAGGGTGAAGTTTTTGGCCAGATTGACCACATTTTGTGACACAAGGGGCTGGAGCCCTTCTGCCCCCCTGAGCCAGGCTTAAGGGGACCTCAAGTTTAAAACGAGACCCAGTGTCTAAACATGGCTCTCGCGTAGTCCTGGTCCAATGGATGTCATCCCTCTCTGTCCTGAAATCGTTCTCCGACAACTTGGGGATGAAAGGCAAATCCTAGAAATGTAGGCGTTCATGGTTGTGAGTGTCTGGATTTCCTCCTGCTCAGGCCTGAGGAAAGTTAATGAGAGGAATCCAGATTTCAGAAAAGGGAACCGGTTCTTCGCTGCTCTGACGGCCCCTAACATCTGCTTGATTGCTGTTTCCTTTGCACCTTGATTCTTGTTGTTCAACCGAACGCCAAGACCACCTTCTCTACATTGAATGAATGGTGGCTTTCTAACCATGCTTGAGCATGTCGGAAGTTGGCCCCGGAAAGCTGTCCACCTGCAGGTCCGCAACACATGTGCGGGAAACCTTGCGAGATTGGAGTCCCCCAGGAAGACCCACTTTTTCCGAATGCTCAGCCCCCCAATCAATCATCTTTCTCTGTGTGAATATGCCGTTGACAGATAGTATTGCTTTGGGGTTGAGGTCAGGTTCCGCTGCTCAGACGAACTATCCATGCCCAGGCTCCTTCCTGCCTCATCCTGTTCATTAGCAGGGACCCTGATCCTCCCTTGACCTCTGTGAGGTAGGTACTAAGATGGGTGTTCTGTCCTGTCGAACCTCCTCCTCTCTCTCTTCCGCAGGAATCACGTGGACTCTCCCCTACGACCAGAGCTGGCTGTGAACCCTGACCACCCTCGTGTGAAGAATCAGCTCCCTAACTCCAACAGAAAATTGGACTCAGGAATCACACACCCTGTCTTGCACCCCTGTACGAGGCGGTCCTTGCTGCAAAGGAGAAGCGCCGGGCTTCCTCCTGTACCTGAGCTTCCTGCTGGATTGCCTGACTCGGAGCTGGTGTCCAGTAGGATCTCTCTTCTGTCATTGTCCCCATATCCTGCCGCAATTCTGCAGGCCTGAGGACTTGGACCGAAACCCGCTGCTTCAGGGTTGAGGTCTGTCTGTTGAGCCATCTCAACTGTCCCTGGAGGAGCCGTGCTCCTCAGCACAGACCCCTCTCCACGTCCTCTGTTGCCTCCCTGCCAGCCGCTGAGGCACCCTTTCCGTAGCTGTGGCGCGCATGCCGTCACCAGGCTCTGCGTGGTCCAGCACTTCTTGTGTGATGTGGGTAGGTCTCTACGAGCTCTCCTCACGCCATCTGGAACATTCTTTCCAGTCCAGACTCATCTCCTCGGCCAACTCTCCCCTCATCACATCAATCTGCTTGGAGTAGTGCTCCTCCAAAATCATGAGGTAGTGTACCCCCAATTCTTAGCATTGCCCAGGATCAAGTCCAGCGTTTCAGGTGTTGGCAAGGCTGGCTTGATCATGGAGGCCAAGTTCTCCACCATACGGACAATCATCCCGGTTCCTCTCTCCCGTCCTTGGAGTCACTTCTGAAGGTGATGCACCAATCTGATCACCGTGTGCAGCTTGCGAACCAATTGCAGCTTTTCCTGTCCATTGGTTCTGTTGCTGCTGCCATCTTGGCTCGGTCTCCACTGGCGTCCCAGTTTATTGGGTCTCCGGTAGTAGGAAGCAGTCACTCCGGTTCATCTTGAGGTCGTCCTCGGCGAACCACATCAGCATAGGATCGGGCTGGAGGACCAGAGCCACGGAATCGAGAACCCGGGGAGGCACAGGCCGATTAGGGATTGGAAACTGACTCCTCCCCCCTCTTTCGAAGGCAGGAGGACGTGCACGGTCATCCCCAGGTGACCCCTGCTGCTGGAAGTTGGACCGCCCAGGACGCCGCTGGCGCCTCCCACGACGGACACGTCCACCCATCCTGATCATCAAAAAAGCCATCGAGCCCGATGGACTTTTAATGTGTTGTTGTTTGTTTATTATGTAGTGTATTGCTTTTGTTGTTGTGGTGTCGCCTTTGTTATATATTAATAATGTCGCCTTGGTATATAAGTAATCAAAATTAAAAGTGATAATGAATAAAATAAATAAAATGAAATAAAGTTTGTTGTTTGTGTTTTAATTAGTTTGTATTTATGAATTAAAAATAAATGAATTAAATGAAATTAAATGAAATCAAATTCAATTGTGCCGCCGCGACGTTTCGGCCTGAAAAGGGCCTTCTTCAGGCTGTGGCACAAAAACAAGCAAAACAAACTTGTGTGTGTTTGTCTAGTCTCTGCGATGTTGCTCCTTCTGTGTCTCAAGGCGAATGCCCTCTCTCTGTGTGTCAGCTCCTTTATACCCTCTGTTCCAGTTAGATTTTCGTTCGTCTTTTTATCTGATTTCCTTCCTATGTAAATAGCCCTTTCCCAATGATTTTAAAATTGCTTTCTCATGAATTATAATATTTCACACTATGTACTAAATTACTGTAGGCCCAAATTATTTTTATATGTAATATTTAAGGTCCAATTTAATATGAATTTTAATATTACTTTTATCCCAATGTTTATGTTAAATTTATTACACTTTAATTTTAACTTGTAAATTTTCAGACCCCAAATCATGTATGCCCCTTGTGTTTATACTACCAATATGAATTTGTATCCCATAATACCCTAAATATTAAATTAATTTATGATTCATTAATACCCCCATGAATTTATGATATCCTCCCCAATGTTATCAACCTTTAAGTATTCCAATTGATGACCCTTGTAAATATGGACCCCTCCCTCTCCTATCCTCCAATAAGGGTTAGGATGGGGGGTGGGTAAATGGGTAGGGGAGAAGGTTAGGGTTAGGGCGGGGGGGTGGTTAGGGTTAGGGCCAGATTAAGGTGGGGTTGTGGTTAGGGCCAGTCGTCAGGGTAGGGCTGTCATAAAGATATATGGTTGGGCTCAGATCGGGGATGGGTTCCACGCAAGGTGGAATGGTTAAGGTTAGGGCCTAAGTTCAGGTCAGGGTCGGTAAGACAGGAAGTCCGCCCGATCACGCCAAACCCGGCCATCCCAATCCACTAATCATCGTCCCCCCATCAATCTAGTCCGTCAATATCCAATTCACCGAATCTAATGTTAACCCATCTGGTTCTTTAGTATCCAACCAATAAATCCATCTCTCTCAACCTTCTTTCTCTCCCAATCCGTCCATAGGGCATTCCTTCCAACCAGCAACTCTCAGAGCTTATAGCTATGATTAATAAAGTGTTCCCTAATGGAGTTTGCCTTTCTTTATATTTCTAATATTAACGATGCTGTGTCATCCTCAATGAAATGGAATTCCTAGTCTCTCCTACATATTGTATACCACATTTCACAAAAAGATCAAATATACGCAATTGTGGATGTGGCGTGAATTTCTGCCGTACAGGAAAATTGTCTTCTTGACCCTGTTTTTGACAAAGGTCAAGGAACAGAAAGTGCCGAACAACACTGTTGGCTTCAAAATTGCTGACTCGTCAGCCTTGCTCTGACCAAGTAGTCTTTAAGTTTTTATTTCTCCTGTACGCCGAAATCACTGTCCTATTTGGCAAAACTCCAGTGTTATCATTAAGAATCGAAGTTTTCTTTCATTTCTTATGCATTTGAACATTAAATAACGATAAGTGTTATAAGTGGGATACGGTCCCCTCCAGTGCTTCTTCTGGTCCAAAAAGGATCTCAAGCACTGTCTTAAAATTGACGAGAGTATCCTCTCTTCTCAAGCGACAAACAATTCCTTGACTGCTTCCTTGAAGTCGTCCTGTCTCGTGCAATCCTATGAAATCGAAGTAATTGAGCCTTTACGAACCTCTATACGTATGACGAGGTGGAAACTAGTTTGTACATAGTGCATGTGTATCAGTCTTTTAAGAATACTTTTATATCTAATTTATATGCACTTCAAAATTTGGTCCTTTATACACCGTAGTGTCAAAAAATCAATTTTTTTATCATCCAATTCATATTACATTGTATCGACCATCATGTGCATTCAAAGTCCTAATGAATTCCTCAAATCAGGTTTCGAATACGTCCACACGCCCCATATGTCGTCGAGTACCGTAAATAATGGAGAGGCTTCTTCGGGCACTTCTCCAAGGCCTCTGCCTCCCACTTAGCCATAAAATATTCGCATAAGCGGGCGCGAACCGTTTCCCCATTGCCGTCCCTTTAATCTGCAGATAAAAGTCTCCATCAACTCAAAGTCATACGTCTAAGATTGATCTCCAAAAGTTCTAAGATCTCTTTATCCGGTCCTTGGCATCAGGATACTTCTGAAATATCTCTCTACCGCCTGCAATCCCGCTGCAATGTCTATGTTAGTGTATAGACTATCATATCAATACTAAAAAGAAAAGAGTCACTGGGATTGTCAGGGATTTAACCAAATCAATAAATAATAACTATCCTTAACATAGACGGATGCCTAATAGAAAGCGGATTCAAATAAAATCAATAAACTCAGCTGTCTGGTAGGTCTCGCTACCGCAATCGGAGACAATGGGTCTGCCTGGCGGATTTCATGGGGAACTGTCCACTTTTCAGGTTCTTTGTGGATTTTAGGCAGAATGTAGAACCTTCTGGGCCGTGGTTGCCCCTCTCTTTCAAGTATGAACTCTGTTTCTTATTTATTACCTTTTATTGTACAGGTCATCTAAAATCCTATCACCATAGGAATAGTCTGTAAATAAATTGGCTCTTTAACTTTTTATATAAATACTATCGACACTGTCTTTTAACCTCTGTCACATACTGCTCCCTCGACAATTCACCACGCGCTCCCTTATCAGCTGGCTTGATGACAATAGTCTTGTTGCCCATCAACTCTCTCAAGGCTTCACCTCTGCCACTGATAAGTTCTGAGCTTTTTAACAACTTTAAACCCGGAATCTAACATGTTTTATCCTTATCACTAATAAACCAATCTCAGGTGGCAACTTGTCTAGTGGCGGTTCCCAAGTAGATGTACCACAATGGTGGAATCGCTCTGTTCTGTGAGCCTTTGAAGTAGGCCGCCAATTTGATACGCCTATGGTAATTCTGAACATCCAATTGAAGTGTTGTCTTTTGATTTTTGTGAAGTCCAATCATTGGCACAAAAGACAGGCTCTGTTCAACAAGCAATTGGCCTCGTAAGGGTGAAGTTTTTGGCCAGATTGACCACATTTTGTGACACAAGGGCTGGAGCCCTTCTGCCCCCTGAGCCAGGCTTAAGGGGACCTCAAGTTTAAAACGAGACCCAGTGTCTAAACATGGCTCTCGCTGTAGTCTGGTCCAATGGATGTCATCCCTCTCTGTCCTGAAATCGTTCTCCGACAACTTGGGATGAAAGGCAAATTCCTAGAAATGTAGGCGTTCATGGTTGTGAGTGTCTGGATTTCCTCCCTGCTCAGGCCTGAGGAAAAGTTAATGAGAGGATCCAGATTTCAGAAAAAGGGAACCGTTCTTCGCTGCTCTGACGGCCCTAACATCTGCTTGATTGCTGTTTCCTTTGCACCTTGATTCTTGTTGTCAACCCGAACGCCAAGACCACTTCTCTACATTTGAATGAATGGTGGCTTTTCTAACCAGTGCTTGAGCATGTCGGAAGTTGGCCCCGGAAGCTGTCCACCTGCAGGTCCGGCAACCATGTGCGGGAAACCTTGCGAGATTGGAGTCCCCAGGAAGACCCACTTTTTCCGAATGCTCAGCCCCATCAATCATCTTTCTCTCTGTGTGAATATGCCGTTTGACAGATAGTATTGCTTTGGGGTTGAGGTCAGGTTCCGCTGCTCAGACGAATATCCATGCCAGGCTCCTTCCTGCCTCATCCTGTTCATTAGCAGGAGACCCTGGATCTCCCTTGACCTCTGTGAGGTAGGTACTAGATGGGTGTTCTGTCCTGTCGACCTCCTCCTCTCTCTCTTCAGCAGGGAATCACGTGGACTCTCCCCTACGACCAGAGCTGGCTGTGAACCCTGACCACCCTCGTGTGAAGAATCAAGCTCCTCTAACTCCAACAGAAAATTGGATCAGGATCACAACCTGTCTTGCACCCTGGTACGAGGCGGTCTCTGCTGCAAAGGAAAGCGGCGGGCTTCTCCTGTACCTGAGCTTCCTGCTGGATTGCTGACTCGGAGCTGGTGTCCAGTAGGATCTCTCTTCTGTCATTGTCCCATATCCTGCCGCATTCTGCAGGCCTGAGGACTTGGACCGAAACCCGCTGCTTCAGGGGTTGAGGGTCTGTCTGTTGAGCCATCTCAACTGTCCCTGGAGGAGCCCGTGCTTCCTCATGCACAGAACCCCTCTCCACGTCCTCTGTTGCTCCCTGCCAGCCGGCTGAGGCACCTTTCCGTAGCTGTGGCCGCGCATGCCGTCACCAGGGCCTCTGCGTGGTCCAGCACTTCTTGTGTGATGTGGGTAGGTCTCTACGAGCTCTCTCACGGCCATCTGGAAACATTCTTCCAGTCCGACTCATCTCCTCGGCCAACTCTCCCCTCATCACATCAATCTGCTTGGAGTAGTGCTCCTCCAAAATCATGAGGTAGTGTACCCCATTCTTGCATTGCCCAGGATCAAGTCCAGCGTTTCAGGTGTTGGCAAGGCTGGCTTGATCATGGAGGCCAGTTCTCCACCATACGGACATCATCCGCGGTTCCTCTCTCCGTCTTGGGAGTCACATTCTGAAGGTGATGCACCAATCTGATCACCGTGTGCAGCTTGCGAACCAATTGCAGCTTTTCCTGGTCCATTGGTTCCTGTTGCTGCTGCATCTGGCTGCGGTCTCCACTGGCGTCCCCGTTTAATCTGGGTCTCCGGTAGTAGGAAGCAGTCACTCTCGGTTCATCTTGAGGTCGTCCTCGGCGACACATCAGCATAGGATCGGGCTGGAGGACCAGAGCACGGAATCGGACCGAGGGAGGCACAGGCCGATTAGGATTGGAAATGATCCTCCCCCTCTTTCGAGGCAGGGGACGTGCACGGTCCATCCCCAGGTGACCGCTGCTGCTGGAGTTGGACCGCCAGGACGCCGCTGGCGCCTCCCACGGGACCCGTCACCATCTGTCATCAAAAAAGCCATCGGCCGATGGACTTTTTAATGTGTTGTTGTTTTGTTTATTTTGTAGTGTATTGCTTTTGTTGTTGTGGTGTCGCCTTTTGTTATATATTAATAATGTCGCCTTGGTATATAAGTAATCAAAATTAAAAGTGATAATGATAAATAAATAAATGAATAAAGTTTTGTTGTGTTTGTGTTTTTATTGTTTGTATTTTGATTAAAATAAATGAATTAAATGAATTAATGAATCAATTTCAATTTGTGCCGCCGCGACGTTCGGCCCTGAAAAGGGCCTTCTTCAGGCTGTGGCCAAAAACAAGCAAAACAATTGTGTGTGTTTGTCTAGTCTCTGCGATGTTGCTCCTTCTGTGTCTCAAGGCGAAATGCCCTCTCTCTGTGTGTCAGCTCCTTTTATACCCTCTGTTCCAGTTAGATTTTTCGTTCGTCTTTTTTATCTGAATTTCCTTCCTATGTAAATAGCCCTTTCCCAATGATTTTAAAAATTGCTTTCTTCATGAATTAATATTTCACACTATGTACTAAATTACTGTGGCCCAATTATTTTTATATGTATATTTAAGGTCCAATTTAGTATGAAATTTTTAATATTACTTTTTAATCCCAATGTTTATGTTAAATGTTATTACACTTTAAATTTTAACTTGTAAATTTTCAGACCCCCAAATCATGTATGCCCCTTGTGTTTATACTACCAATATGAAATTTGTAATCCCATAATACCCTAAATTATTAAAATTAATTTATGAATTCAATTAATACCCCATGAATTTTATGATATCCTCCCCAATGTTATCAACCTTATTAAGTATTCAATTGATGACCCCTTGTAAATATTGGACCCCTCCCTCTCCCTATCCTCCCAATAAGGGTTAGGATGGGGGGTGGGTAAAATGGGGTAGGGGGAGAAGGTTAGGGTTAGGGCCGGGGTGGGGTGTGGTTAGGGTTAGGGCCAGATGTAAGGGTGGGGTTGTGGTTAGGGCCAGTCGTCAGGGTAGGGCTGTCATAAAGATATATGGTTGGGGCTCAGATCGGGGATGGGGTTCCACGCAAGGTGGAATGGTTAAGGTTAGGGCCTAAGTTCAGGTCAGGGGTCGGTAAGACAGGAAGTCCCGCCCGATCACGCCAAACCCGGCCATCCCAATCCACTAATCATCGTCCCCCATCAATCTAGTCCGTCAATATCCAATTCACCGAAATCTAATGTTTAACCCATCTGGTTCTTTAGTATCCAACCAATAAATCCATCTTCTCTCAACCTTCTTTCTCTCCCAATCCGTCCATAGGGCATTCCTTTCCAAACCAGCAACTCTCAGAGACTTATAGCTATGATTAATAAAGTGTTCCACTAATGGAGTTTGCCTTTCTTTATGATTTTAATATTATAACGATGCTGTGTCATCCTCAATGAAATGGAATTCTAGTCTCTCTACATATTGTATACCACATTTCACACAAAAGATCAAATATACGCAATTTGTGGATTGTGGCGTGAATTTCTGCCGTACAGGAAAAATTGTCTTCTTGACCCTGTTTTTGACAAAGGTCAAGGAACAGAAAGTGCCTAACAACACTGTTGGCTTCAAAAATTGCTGACGTCAGCCTTGCTCTGACCAAGTAGTCTTTTAAGTTTTTATTCTCCTGTACGCCGAAATCACTGTCCTATTTGGCAAACTCCAGTGTTTATCATTAAGAATCGTTTTCTTTCAATTCTTATGCATTTGAACATTAAATAACGAATAGTGGTTATAGTGGGATACGGTCCCCTTCCAGTGCTTTTCTGGTCCAAAAAGGATCTCAAGCACTGTCTTAAAAATTGACGAGAGTATCCTCTCTTTCTCAAAGCGACAAACAATTCCTTGACTGCTTCCTTGAAGTCGTCCTGTCTCGTGCAAATCCTATGAAATCGAAGTAATTGAGCCTTTACGATACCTCTATACGTATGACGAGGGTGGAAACTAGTTTTGTACAATAGTGCATGTGTATCAGTCTTTTTAAAGAATACTTTATATCTAATTTATTATGCACTTCAAAATTTGGTCCTTTATCACCGTAGTGTCCAAAAAATCAATTTTTTATCATCCAATTCTATTTACATTGTATCGACCAATCATGTGCATTCAAAGTCCTAATGAATTCCTCAAAATCAGGTTTCGAATACGTCCACACGCCCCATATGTCGTCGAGGTACCGTAAATAATGGAGAGGTTCTTCGGGCACTTCTCCAAGGCCTCTGCTCCCACTTAGCCATAAAAATATTCGCATAAGCGGGCGCGAACCGTTTCCCCATTGCCGTCCCTTTAATCTGCAGATAAAAGTCTCCATCAAACTCAAGTCTTACGTCTAAGATTGATCTCCAAAAGTTC
>NW_020329337.1:0-31478 GCF_001858045.2 Oreochromis niloticus | reverse complement strand
CATCAACTCTCTCAAGGCTTTCACCTCTGCCACTGATAAGTTCTGAGCTTTTTTAACAACTTTAAACCCGGAATCTAACATGTTTTTATCCTTATCAACTAATAAACCAATCTCAGGTGGCAACTTGTCTAGTGGCGGTTCCCAAGTAGATGTACCCACAAATGGTGGAATCGCTCTGTTCTGTGAGCCTTTGAAGTAGGCCGCCAATTTGATACGCCTATGGTAATTCTGAACATCCAATTGAAGTGTTGTCTTTTGATTTTTGTGAAGTCCAATCATTGGCACAAAAGACAGGCCTCTGTTCAACAAAGCAAATTGTGCCCTCGTAAGGGTGAAGTTTTTGGCCAGATTGACCACATTTTGTGACACAAGGGGCTGGAGCCCCTTCTGCCCCCCTGAGCCAGGCTTAAGGGGACCTCAAGTTTAAAAACGAGACCCAGTGTCTAAACATGGCTCTCGCTGTAGTCCTGGTCCAATGGATGTCATCCCTCTCTGTCCTGAAATCGTTCTCCGACAACTTGGGGATGAAAGGCAAATTCCTAGAAATGTAGGCGTTCATGGTTGTGAGTGTCTGGATTTCCTCCCTGCTCAGGCCTGAGGAAAAGTTAATGAGAGGAATCCAGATTTCAGAAAAAGGGAACCGGTTCTTCGCTGCTCTGACGGCCCCTAACATCTGCTTGATTGCTGTTTCCTTTGCACCTTGATTCTTGTTGTTCAACCCGAACGCCAAGACCACCTTCTCTACATTTGAATGAATGGTGGCTTTTCTAACCAGTGCTTGAGCATGTCGGAAGTTGGCCCCGGAAAGCTGTCCACCTGCAGGTCCGGCAACACATGTGCGGGAAACCTTGCGAGATTGGAGTCCCCAGGAAGACCCATTTTTCCGAATGCTCAGCCCCCAATCAATCATCTTTCTCTCTGTGTGAATATGCCGTTTGACAGAATAGTATTGCTTTGGGGTTGAGGTCAGGTTCCGCTGCTCAGACGAACTATCCATGCCCAGGCTCCTTCCTGCCTCATCCTGTTCATTAGCAGGAGACCCTGGATCCTCCCTTGACCTCTGTGAGGTAGGTACTAAGATGGGTGTTCTGTCCTGTCGAACCTCCTCCTCTCTCTCTTCCAGCAGGGAATCACGTGGACTCTCCCCTACGACCAGAGCTGGCTGTGAACCCTGACCACCCTCGTGTGAAGAATCAAGCTCCTCTAACTCCAACAGAAAATTGGACTCAGGAATCACACAACCCTGTCTTGCACCCCTGGTACGAGGCGGTCTCTGCTGCAAAGGAGAAGCCGGCCGGGCTTCCTCCTGTACCTGAGCTTCCTGCTGGATTGCCTGACTCGGAGCTGGTGTCCAGTAGGATCTCTCTTCTGTCATTGTCCCCATATCCTGCCGCAATTCTGCAGGCCTGAGGACTTGGACCGAAACCCGCTGCTTCAGGGTTGAGGGTTGTCTGTTGAGCCATCTCAACTGTCCCTGGAGGAGCCCGTGCTTCCTCATGCACAGAACCCCTCTCCACGTCCTCTGTTGCCTCCCTGCCAGCCGGCTGAGGCACCCTTTCCGTAGCTGTGGCCGCGCATGCCGTCACCAGGGCCTCTGCGTGGTCCAGCACTTCTTGTGTGATGTGGGGTAGGTCTCTACGAGCTCTCCTCACGGCCATCTGGAAACATTCTTTCCAGTCCAGACTCATCTCCTCGGCCAACTCTCCCCTCATCACATCAATCTGCTTGGAGTAGTGCTCCTCCAAATCATGAGGGTAGTGTACCCCAATTCTTAGCATTGCCCAGGATCAAGTCCAGCGTTTCAGGTGTTGGCAAGGCTGGCTTGATCATGGAGGCCAAGTTCTCCACCATACGGACAATCATCCGCGGTTCCTCTCTCCCGTCCTTGGGAGTCACATTCTGAAGGTGATGCACCAATCTGATCACCGTGTGCAGCTGCGAACCAATGCAGCTTTTCCTGGTCCATTGGTTCCTGTTGCTGCTGCCATCTTGGCTGCGGTCTCCACTGGCGTCCCCAGTTTAATCTGGGTCTCCGGTAGTAGGAAGCAGTCACTCTCGGTTCATCTTGAGGTCGTCCTCGGCGAACCACATCAGCATAGGATCGGGCTGGAGGACCAGAGCCACGGAATCGAGAACCCGAGGGAGGCACAGGCCGATTAGGATTGGAAACTGACTCCTCCCCCCTCTTTCGAAGGCAGGAGGACGTGCACGGTCCATCCCCCAGGTGACCCGCTGCTGCTGGAAGTTGGACCGCCCAGGACGCCGCTGGGCCTCCCACGACGGACCACCGTCCACCCATCCTGATCATCAAAAAAAGCCATCGAGCCCGATGGACTTTTTATGTGTTGTTGTTTTGTTTATTTATGTAGTGTATTGCTTTTGTTGTTGTGGTGTCGCCTTTGTTATATATTAATAATGTCGCCTTTGTATATAAGTAATCAAAATTAAAAGTGATATGAATAAAATAAAATAAAATGAAATAAAAGTTTTGTTGTGTTTGTGTTTTTAATTAGTTTTGTATTTATGAATTAAAAATAAATGATTAAATGAAATTAAATGAAATCAAATTTCAATTTGTGCCGCCGCGACGTTTCGGCCCTGAAAAGGGCCTTCTTCAGGCTGTGGCACAAAAAACAAGCAAAACAAACTTGTGTGTGTTTGTCTAGTCTCTGCGTGTTGCTCCTTCTGTGTCTCAAGGCGAAATGCCCTCTCTCTGTGTGTCAGCTCCTTTTATACCCTCTGTTCCAGTTAGATTTTCGTTCGTCTTTTTTATCTGAATTTCCTTCCTATGTAAATAGCCCTTTCCCAATGATTTTAAAATTGCTTTCTTCATGAATTATAATATTTCACACTATGTACTAAATTACTGTAGGCCCAAATTATTTTATATGTAATATTAAGGTCCAATTTAATATGAAATTTTTAATATTACTTTTTAATCCCAATGTTATGTTAAATGTTATTACACTTTAAATTTTAACTTGTAAATTTTCAGACCCCCAAATCATGTATGCCCCTTGTGTTTATACTACCAATATGAAATTTGTAATCCCATAATACCCTAAATTATTAAAATTAATTTATGAATTCAATTAATACCCCCATGAATTTTATGATATCCTCCCCAATGTTATCAACCTTATTAAGTATTCCAATTGATGACCCCTTGTAAATATTGGACCCCTCCCTCTCCCTATCCTCCCAATAAGGGTTAGGATGGGGGGGTGGGGTAAAATGGGGTAGGGGGAGAAGGTTAGGGTTAGGGCCGGGGGTGGGGGTGTGGTTAGGGTTAGGGCCAGATGTAAGGGTGGGGTTGTGGTTAGGGCCAGTCGTCAGGGTAGGGCTGTCATAAAGATATATGGTTGGGGCTCAGATCGGGGATGGGGTTCCACGCAAGGTGGAATGGTTAAGGTTAGGGCCTAAGTTCAGGTCAGGGGTCGGTAAGACAGGAAGTCCCGCCCGATCACGCCAAACCCGGCCATCCCAATCCACTAATCATCGTCCCCCCATCAATCTAGTCCGTCAATATCCAATTCACCGAAATCTAATGTTTAACCCATCTGGTTCTTTAGTATCCAACCAATAAATCCATCTTCTCTCAACCTTCTTTCTCTCCCAATCCGTCCATAGGGCATTCCTTTCCAAACCAGCAACTCTCAGAGACTTATAGCTATGATTAATAAAGTGTTCCACTAATGGAGTTTGCCTTTCTTTATGATTTCTAATATTATAACGATGCTGTGTCATCCTCAATGAATGGAATTCCTAGTCTCTCCTACATATTGTATACCACATTTCACACAAAAGATCAAATATACGCAATTTGTGGATTGTGGCGTGAATTTCTGCCGTACAGGAAAAATTGTCTTCTTGACCCTGTTTTTGACAAAGGTCAAGGAACAGAAAGTGCCGAACAACACTGTTGGCTTCAAAAATTGCTGACTCGTCAGCCTTGCTCTGACCAAGTAGTCTTTTAAGTTTTATTTCTCCTGTACGCCGAAATCACTGTCCTATTTGGCAAAACTCCAGTGTTTATCATTAAAGAATCGAAGTTTTCTTTCAATTTCTTATGCATTTGAACATTAAATAACGAATAAGTGGTTATAAGTGGGATACGGTCCCCTTCCAGTGCTTCTTTCTGGTCCAAAAAGGATCTCAAGCACTGTCTTAAAAATTGACGAGAGTATCCTCTCTTTCTCAAAGCGACAAACAATTCCTTGACTGCTTCCTTGAAGTCGTCCTGTCTCGTGCAAATCCTATGAAATCGAAGTAATTGAGCCTTTACGATACCTCTATACGTATGACGAGGGTGGAAACTAGTTTTGTACAATAGTGCATGTGTATCAGTCTTTTTAAAGAATACTTTTATATCTAATTTATTATGCACTTCAAAATTTGGTCCTTTATACACCGTAGTGTCCAAAAAATCAATTTTTTTATCATCCAATTCATATTTACATTGTATCGACCAATCATGTGCATTCAAAGTCCTAATGAATTCCTCAAAATCAGGTTTCGAATACGTCCACACGCCCCATATGTCGTCGAGGTACCGTAAATAATGGAGAGGCTTCTTCGGGCACTTCTCCAAGGCCTCTGCCTCCCACTTAGCCATAAAAATATTCGCATAAGCGGGCGCGAACCGTTTCCCCATTGCCGTCCCTTTAATCTGCAGATAAAAGTCTCCATCAAACTCAAAGTCATTACGTCTAAGATTGATCTCCAAAAGTTCTAAGATCTCTTTATCCGGTCTCTTGGCATCAGGATACTTCTGAAATATCTCTCTTACCGCCTGCAATCCCGCTGCAATGTCTATGTTAGTGTATAGACTATCAATATCAATACTAAAAAGAAAAGAGTCAGCTGGGATTGTCAGGGATTTAACCAAATCAATAAAATAATAACTATCCTTAACATAGGACGGATGCCTAATAGAAAGCGGATTCAAATAAAAATCAATAAACTCAGCTGTCTGGTAGGTCTCGCTACCGCAATCGGAGACAATGGGTCTGCCTGGCGGGATTTCATGGGGAACTGTCCACTTTTCAGGTTCTTTGTGGATTTTAGGCAGAATGTAGAACCTTCTGGGCCGTGGTTGCCCCTCTCCTTTCAAGTATGAACTCTGTTTCTTATTTATTACCCTTTTATTGTACAGGTCATCTAAAATCCTATTCACCATAGGAATAGTCTGTAAATAAATTGGCTCTTTTAACTTTTTATAATAAATACTATCCGACAACTGTCTTTTAACCTCTGTCACATACTGCTCCCTCGACAATATCACCACCGCGCTCCCCTTATCAGCTGGCTTGATGACAATAGTCTTGTTGCCCATCAACTCTCTCAAGGCTTTCACCTCTGCCACTGATAAGTTCTGAGCTTTTTTAACAACTTTAACCCGGAATCTAACATGTTTTTATCCTTATCAACTAATAAACCAATCTCAGGTGGCAACTTGTCTAGTGGCGGTTCCCAAGTAGATGTACCCACAAATGGTGGAATCGCTCTGTTCTGTGAGCCTTTGAAGTAGGCCGCCAATTTGATACGCCTATGGTAATTCTGAACATCCAATTGAAGTGTTGTCTTTTGATTTTTGTGAAGTCCAATCATTGGCACAAAAGACAGGCCTCTGTTCAACAAAGCAAATTGTGCCCTCGTAAGGGTGAAGTTTTTGGCCAGATTGACCACATTTTGTGACACAAGGGGCTGGAGCCCCTTCTGCCCCCCTGAGCCAGGCTTAAGGGGACCTCAAGTTTAAAAACGAGACCCAGTGTCTAAACATGGCTCTCGCTGTAGTCCTGGTCCAATGGATGTCATCCCTCTCTGTCCTGAAATCGTTCTCCGACAACTTGGGGATGAAAGGCAAATTCCTAGAAATGTAGGCGTTCATGGTTGTGAGTGTCTGGATTTCCTCCCTGCTCAGGCCTGAGGAAAAGTTAATGAGAGGAATCCAGATTTCAGAAAAAGGGAACCGGTTCTTCGCTGCTCTGACGGCCCCTAACATCTGCTTGATTGCTGTTTCCTTTGCACCTTGATTCTTGTTGTTCAACCCGAACGCCAAGACCACCTTCTCTACATTTGAATGAATGGTGGCTTTTCTAACCAGTGCTTGAGCATGTCGGAAGTTGGCCCCGGGAAAGCTGTCCACCTGCAGGTCCGGCAACACATGTGCGGGAAACCTTGCGAGATTGGAGTCCCCCAGGAAGACCCACTTTTTCCGAATGCTCAGCCCCCAATCAATCATCTTTCTCTCTGTGTGAATATGCCGTTTGACAGAATAGTATTGCTTTGGGGTTGAGGTCAGGTTCCGCTGCTCAGACGAACTATCCATGCCCAGGCTCCTTCCTGCCTCATCCTGTTCATTAGCAGGAGACCCTGGATCCTCCCTTGACCTCTGTGAGGTAGGTACTAAGATGGGTGTTCTGTCCTGTCGAACCTCCTCCTCTCTCTCTTCCAGCAGGGAATCACGTGGACTCTCCCCTACGACCAGAGCTGGCTGTGAACCCTGACCACCCTCGTGTGAAGAATCAAGCTCCTCTAACTCCAACAGAAAATTGGACTCAGGAATCACACAACCCTGTCTTGCACCCCTGGTACGAGGCGGTCTCTGCTGCAAAGGAGAAGCCGGCCGGGCTTCCTCCTGTACCTGAGCTTCCTGCTGGATTGCCTGACTCGGAGCTGGTGTCCAGTAGGATCTCTCTTCTGTCATTGTCCCCATATCCTGCCGCAATTCTGCAGGCCTGAGGACTTGGACCGAAACCCGCTGCTTCAGGGGTTGAGGGTCTGTCTGTTGAGCCATCTCAACTGTCCCTGGAGGAGCCCGTGCTTCCTCATGCACAGAACCCCTCTCCACGTCCTCTGTTGCCTCCCTGCCAGCCGGCTGAGGCACCCTTTCCGTAGCTGTGGCCGCGCATGCCGTCACCAGGGCCTCTGCGTGGTCCAGCACTTCTTGTGTGATGTGGGGTAGGTCTCTACGAGCTCTCCTCACGGCCATCTGGAAACATTCTTTCCAGTCCAGACTCATCTCCTCGGCCAACTCTCCCCTCATCACATCAATCTGCTTGGAGTAGTGCTCCTCCAAAATCATGAGGGTAGTGTACCCCCAATTCTTAGCATTGCCCAGGATCAAGTCCAGCGTTTCAGGTGTTGGCAAGGCTGGCTTGATCATGGAGGCCAAGTTCTCCACCATACGGACAATCATCCGCGGTTCCTCTCTCCCGTCCTTGGGAGTCACATTCTGAAGGTGATGCACCAATCTGATCACCGTGTGCAGCTTGCGAACCAATTGCAGCTTTTCCTGGTCCATTGGTTCCTGTTGCTGCTGCCATCTTGGCTGCGGTCTCCACTGGCGTCCCCAGTTTAATCTGGGTCTCCGGTAGTAGGAAGCAGTCACTCTCGGTTCATCTTGAGGTCGTCCTCGGCGAACCACATCAGCATAGGATCGGGCTGGAGGACCAGAGCCACGGAATCGAGAACCCGAGGGAGGCACAGGCCGATTAGGGATTGGAAACTGACTCCTCCCCCCTCTTTCGAAGGCAGGAGGACGTGCACGGTCCATCCCCAGGTGACCCGCTGCTGCTGGAAGTTGGACCGCCCAGGACGCCGCTGGCGCCTCCCACGACGGACCACCGTCCACCCATCCTGATCATCAAAAAAAGCCATCGAGCCCGATGGACTTTTTAATGTGTTGTTGTTTTGTTTATTTATGTAGTGTATTGCTTTTGTTGTTGTGGTGTCGCCTTTGTTATATATTAATAATGTCGCCTTTGGTATATAAGTAATCAAAAATTAAAAGTGATAATGAATAAAATAAAATAAAATGAATAAAAGTTTTGTTGTGTTTGTGTTTTTAATTAGTTTTGTATTTATGAATTAAAAATAAAATGAATTAAATGAAATTAAATGAAATCAAATTTCAATTTGTGCCGCCGCGACGTTTCGGCCCTGAAAAGGGCCTTCTTCAGGCTGTGGCACAAAAAACAAGCAAAACAAACTTGTGTGTGTTTGTCTAGTCTCTGCGATGTTGCTCCTTCTGTGTCTCAAGGCGAAATGCCCTCTCTCTGTGTGTCAGCTCCTTTTATACCCTCTGTTCCAGTTAGATTTTTCGTTCGTCTTTTTTATCTGAATTTCCTTCCTATGTAAATAGCCCTTTCCCAATGATTTTAAAAATTGCTTTCTTCATGAATTATAATATTTCACACTATGTACTAATTACTGTAGGCCCAATTATTTTTATATGTAATATTTAAGGTCCAATTTAATATGAAATTTTTAATATTACTTTTTAATCCCAATGTTTATGTTAAATGTTATTACACTTTAAATTTTAACTTGTAAATTTTCAGACCCCCAAATCATGTATGCCCCTTGTGTTTATACTACCAATATGAAATTTGTAATCCCATAATACCCTAAATTATTAAAATTAATTTATGAATTCAATTAATACCCCCATGAATTTTATGATATCCTCCCCAATGTTATCAACCTTATTAAGTATTCCAATTGATGACCCCTTGTAAATATTGGACCCCTCCCTCTCCCTATCCTCCCAATAAGGGTTAGGATGGGGGGGTGGGGTAAAATGGGGTAGGGGGGAGAAGGTTAGGGTTAGGGCCGGGGGTGGGGGTGTGGTTAGGGTTAGGGCCAGATGTAAGGGTGGGGTTGTGGTTAGGGCCAGTCGTCAGGGTAGGGCTGTCATAAAGATATATGGTTGGGGCTCAGATCGGGGATGGGGTTCCACGCAAGGTGGAATGGTTAAGGTTAGGGCCTAAGTTCAGGTCAGGGGTCGGTAAGACAGGAAGTCCCGCCCGATCACGCCAAACCCGGCCATCCCAATCCACTAATCATCGTCCCCCCATCAATCTAGTCCGTCAATATCCAATTCACCGAAATCTAATGTTTAACCCATCTGGTTCTTTAGTATCCAACCAATAAATCCATCTTCTCTCAACCTTCTTTCTCTCCCAATCCGTCCATAGGGCATTCCTTTCCAAACCAGCAACTCTCAGAGACTTATAGCTATGATTAATAAAGTGTTCCACTAATGGAGTTTGCCTTTCTTTATGATTTCTAATATTATAACGATGCTGTGTCATCCTCAATGAAATGGAATTCCTAGTCTCTCCTACATATTGTATACCACATTTCACACAAAAGATCAAATATACGCAATTTGTGGATTGTGGCGTGAATTTCTGCCGTACAGGAAAAATTGTCTTCTTGACCCTGTTTTTGACAAAGGTCAAGGAACAGAAAGTGCCGAACAACACTGTTGGCTTCAAAAATTGCTGACTCGTCAGCCTTGCTCTGACCAAGTAGTCTTTTAAGTTTTTATTTCTCCTGTACGCCGAAATCACTGTCCTATTTGGCAAAACTCCAGTGTTTATCATTAAAGAATCGAAGTTTTCTTTCAATTTCTTATGCATTTGAACATTAAATAACGAATAAGTGGTTATAAGTGGGATACGGTCCCCTTCCAGTGCTTCTTTCTGGTCCAAAAAGGATCTCAAGCACTGTCTTAAAAATTGACGAGAGTATCCTCTCTTTCTCAAAGCGACAAACAATTCCTTGACTGCTTCCTTGAAGTCGTCCTGTCTCGTGCAAATCCTATGAAATCGAAGTAATTGAGCCTTTACGATACCTCTATACGTATGACGAGGGTGGAAACTAGTTTTGTACAATAGTGCATGTGTATCAGTCTTTTTAAAGAATACTTTTATATCTAATTTATTATGCACTTCAAAATTTGGTCCTTTATACACCGTAGTGTCCAAAAAATCAATTTTTTATCATCCAATTCATATTTACATTGTATCGACCAATCATGTGCATTCAAAGTCCTAATGAATTCCTCAAAATCAGGTTTCGAATACGTCCACACGCCCCATATGTCGTCGAGGTACCGTAAATAATGGAGAGGCTTCTTCGGGCACTTCTCCAAGGCCTCTGCCTCCCACTTAGCCATAAAAATATTCGCATAAGCGGGCGCGAACCGTTTCCCCATTGCCGTCCCTTTAATCTGCAGATAAAAGTCTCCATCAAACTCAAAGTCATTACGTCTAAGATTGATCTCCAAAAGTTCTAAGATCTCTTTATCCGGTCTCTTGGCATCAGGATACTTCTGAAATATCTCTCTTACCGCCTGCAATCCCGCTGCAATGTCTATGTTAGTGTATAGACTATCAATATCAATACTAAAAAGAAAAGAGTCAGCTGGGATTGTCAGGGATTTAACCAAATCAATAAAATAATAACTATCCTTAACATAGGACGGATGCCTAATAGAAAGCGGATTCAAATAAAAATCAATAAACTCAGCTGTCTGGTAGGTCTCGCTACCGCAATCGGAGACAATGGGTCTGCCTGGCGGGATTCATGGGGAACTGTCCACTTTTCAGGTTCTTTGTGGATTTTAGGCAGAATGTAGAACCTTCTGGGCCGTGGTTGCCCCTCTCCTTTCAAGTATGAACTCTGTTTCTTATTTATTACCCTTTTATTGTACAGGTCATCTAAAATCCTATTCACCATAGGAATAGTCTGTAAATAAATTGGCTCTTTTAACTTTTTATAATAAATACTATCCGACAACTGTCTTTTAACCTCTGTCACATACTGCTCCCTCGACAATATCACCACCGCGCTCCCCTTATCAGCTGGCTTGATGACAATAGTCTTGTTGCCCATCAACTCTCTCAAGGCTTTCACCTCTGCCACTGATAAGTTCTGAGCTTTTTTAACAACTTTAAACCCGGAATCTAACATGTTTTTATCCTTATCAACTAATAAACCAATCTCAGGTGGCAACTTGTCTAGTGGCGGTTCCCAAGTAGATGTACCCACAAATGGTGGAATCGCTCTGTTCTGTGAGCCTTTGAAGTAGGCCGCCAATTTGATACGCCTATGGTAATTCTGAACATCCAATTGAAGTGTTGTCTTTTGATTTTTGTGAAGTCCAATCATTGGCACAAAAGACAGGCCTCTGTTCAACAAAGCAAATTGTGCCCTCGTAAGGGTGAAGTTTTTGGCCAGATTGACCACATTTTGTGACACAAGGGGCTGGAGCCCCTTCTGCCCCCCCTGAGCCAGGCTTAAGGGGACCTCAAGTTTAAAAACGAGACCCAGTGTCTAAACATGGCTCTCGCTGTAGTCCTGGTCCAATGGATGTCATCCCTCTCTGTCCTGAAATCGTTCTCCGACAACTTGGGATGAAAGGCAAATTCCTAGAATGTAGGCGTTCATGGTGTGAGTGTCTGGATTTCCTCCCTGCTCAGGCCTGAGGAAAAGTTAATGAGAGGAATCCAGATTTCAGAAAAAGGGAACCGGTTCTTCGCTGCTCTGACGGCCCCTAACATCTGCTTGATTGCTGTTTCCTTTGCACCTTGATTCTTGTTGTTCAACCCGAACGCCAAGACCACCTTCTCTACATTTGAATGAATGGTGGCTTTTCTAACCAGTGCTTGAGCATGTCGGAAGTTGGCCCCGGGAAAGCTGTCCACCTGCAGGTCCGGCAACACATGTGCGGGAAACCTTGCGAGATTGGAGTCCCCCAGGAAGACCCACTTTTTCCGAATGCTCAGCCCCCAATCAATCATCTTTCTCTCTGTGTGAATATGCCGTTTGACAGAATAGTATTGCTTTGGGGTTGAGGTCAGGTTCCGCTGCTCAGACGAACTATCCATGCCCAGGCTCCTTCCTGCCTCATCCTGTTCATTAGCAGGAGACCCTGGATCCTCCCTTGACCTCTGTGAGTAGGTACTAAGATGGGTGTTCTGTCCTGTCGAACCTCCTCCTCTCTCTCTTCCAGCAGGAATCACGTGGACTCTCCCCTACGACCAGAGCTGGCTGTGAACCCTGACCACCCTCGTGTGAAGAATCAAGCTCCTCTAACTCCAACAGAAAATTGGACTCAGGAATCACACAACCCTGTCTTGCACCCCTGGTACGAGGCGGTCTCTGCTGCAAAGGAGAAGCCGGCCGGCTTCCTCCTGTACCTGAGCTTCCTGCTGGATTGCCTGACTCGGAGCTGGTGTCCAGTAGGATCTCTCTTCTGTCATTGTCCCCATATCCTGCCGCAATTCTGCAGGCCTGAGGACTTGGACCGAAACCCGCTGCTTCAGGGGTTGAGGGTCTGTCTGTTGAGCCATCTCAACTGTCCCTGGAGGAGCCCGTGCTTCCTCATGCACAGAACCCCTCTCCACGTCCTCTGTTGCCTCCCTGCCAGCCGGCTGAGGCACCCTTTCCGTAGCTGTGGCGCGCATGCCGTCACCAGGGCCTCTGCGTGGTCCAGCACTTCTTGTGTGATGTGGGGTAGGTCTCTACGAGCTCTCCTCACGGCCATCTGGAAACATTCTTTCCAGTCCAGACTCATCTCCTCGGCCAACTCTCCCCTCATCACATCAATCTGCTTGGAGTAGTGCTCCTCCAAAATCATGAGGGTAGTGTACCCCCAATTCTTAGCATTGCCCAGGATCAAGTCCAGCGTTTCAGGTGTTGGCAAGGCTGGCTTGATCATGGAGGCCAAGTTCTCCACCATACGGACAATCATCCGCGGTTCCTCTCTCCCGTCCTTGGAGTCACATTCTGAAGGTGATGCACCAATCTGATCACCGTGTGCAGCTGCGAACCAATTGCAGCTTTTCCTGGTCCATTGGTTCCTGTTGCTGCTGCCATCTTGGCTGCGGTCTCCACTGGCGTCCCCAGTTTAATCTGGGTCTCCGGTAGTAGGAAGCAGTCACTCTCGGTTCATCTTGAGGTCGTCCTCGGCGAACCACATCAGCATAGGATCGGGCTGGAGGACCAGAGCCACGGAATCGAGAACCCGAGGGAGGCACAGGCCGATTAGGGATTGGAAACTGACTCCTCCCCCCTCTTTCGAAGGCAGGAGGACGTGCACGGTCCATCCCCCAGGTGACCCGCTGCTGCTGGAAGTTGGACCGCCCAGGACGCCGCTGGCGCCTCCCACGACGGACCACCGTCCACCCATCCTGATCATCAAAAAAGCCATCGAGCCCGATGGACTTTTAATGTGTTGTTGTTTTGTTATTTATGTAGTGTATTGCTTTGTGTTGTGGTGTCGCCTTGTTATATTAATAATGTCGCCTTTGGTATATAAGTAATCAAAAATTAAAAGTGATAATGAATAAAATAAAATAAAATGAAATAAAAGTTTGTTGTGTTTGTGTTTTAATTAGTTTGTATTTATGAATTAAAAATAAAATAATTAAATGAAATTAAATGAAATCAAATTTCAATTGTGCCGCCGCGACGTTTCGGCCCTGAAAAGGGCCTTCTTCAGCTGTGGCACAAAAAACAAGCAAAACAAACTTGTGTGTGTTGTCTAGTCTCTGCGATGTTGCTCCTTCTGTGTCTCAAGGCGAAATGCCCTCTCTCTGTGTGTCAGCTCCTTTATACCCTCTGTTCCAGTTAGATTTTTCGTTCGTCTTTTTATCTGAATTTCCTTCCTATGTAAATAGCCCTTTCCCAATGATTTAAAAATTGCTTCTTCATGAATTATAATATTCACACTATGTACTAAATTACTGTAGGCCCAAATTATTTTATATGTAATATTTAAGGTCCAATTAATATGAAATTTTAATATTACTTTTAATCCCAATGTTATGTTAAATGTTATTACACTTAAATTTAACTTGTAAATTTTCAGACCCCCAAATCATGTATGCCCCTGTGTTTATACTACCAATATGAAATTTGTAATCCCATAATACCCTAAATATTAAAATTAATTTATGAATTCAATTAATACCCCCATGAATTTATGATATCCTCCCCAATGTTATCAACCTTATTAAGTATTCCAATTGATGACCCCTTGTAAATATTGGACCCCTCCCTCTCCTATCCTCCCAATAAGGGTTAGGATGGGGGGTGGGGTAAAATGGGGTAGGGGGAGAAGGTTAGGGTTAGGGCGGGGGTGGGGTGTGGTTAGGGTTAGGGCCAGATTAAGGTGGGGTTGTGGTTAGGGCCAGTCGCAGGGTAGGCTGTCATAAAGATATATGGTTGGGGCTCAGATCGGGGATGGGGTTCCACGCAAGGTGGAATGGTTAAGGTTAGGGCCTAAGTTCAGGTCAGGGGTCGGTAAGACAGGAAGTCCCGCCCGATCACGCCAAACCCGGCCATCCAATCCACTAATCATCGTCCCCCATCAATCTAGTCCGTCAATATCCAATTCACCGAAATCTAATGTTTAACCCATCTGGTTCTTTAGTATCCAACCAATAAATCCATCTTCTCTCAACCTTCTTTCTCTCCCAATCCGTCCATAGGGCATTCCTTTCCAAACCAGCAACTCTCAGAGACTTATAGCTATGATTAATAAAGTGTTCCACTAATGGAGTTTGCCTTTCTTATGATTTCTAATATTATAACGATGCTGTGTCATCCTCAATGAAATGGAATTCCTAGTCTCTCCTACATATTGTATACCACATTTCACACAAAAGATCAAATATACGCAATTTGTGGATTGTGGCGTGAATTTCTGCCGTACAGGAAAATTGTCTTCTTGACCCTGTTTTGACAAAGGTCAAGGAACAGAAAGTGCCGAACAACACTGTTGGCTTCAAAAATTGCTGACTCGTCAGCCTTGCTCTGACCAAGTAGTCTTTTAAGTTTTATTTCTCCTGTACGCCGAATCACTGTCCTATTTGGCAAAACTCCAGTGTTTATCATTAAAGAATCGAAGTTTCTTTCAATTTCTTATGCATTTGAACATTAAATAACGAATAAGTGGTTATAAGTGGGATACGGTCCCCTTCCAGTGCTTCTTTCTGGTCCAAAAAGGATCTCAAGCACTGTCTTAAAATTGACGAGAGTATCCTCTCTTCTCAAAGCGACAAACAATTCCTTGACTGCTTCCTTGAAGTCGTCCTGTCTCGTGCAAATCCTATGAAATCGAAGTAATTGAGCCTTTACGATACCTCTATACGTATGACGAGGGTGGAAACTAGTTTGTACAATAGTGCATGTGTATCAGTCTTTTTAAAGAATACTTTTATATCTAATTTATATGCACTTCAAAATTTGGTCCTTTATACACCGTAGTGTCCAAAAAATCAATTTTTTATCATCCAATTCATATTACATTGTATCGACCAATCATGTGCATTCAAAGTCCTAATGAATTCCTCAAAATCAGGTTCGAATACGTCCACACGCCCCATATGTCGTCGAGGTACCGTAAATAATGAGAGGCTTCTTCGGGCACTCTCCAAGGCCTCTGCCTCCCACTTAGCCATAAAAATATTCGCATAAGCGGGCGCGAACCGTTTCCCCATTGCCGTCCCTTTAATCTGCAGATAAAAGTCTCCATCAAACTCAAAGTCATTACGTCTAAGATTGATCTCCAAAAGTTCTAAGATCTCTTTATCCGGTCTCTTGGCATCAGGATACTTCTGAAATATCTCTCTTACCGCCTGCAATCCCGCTGCAATGTCTATGTTAGTGTATAGACTATCAATATCAATACTAAAAAGAAAAGAGTCAGCTGGGATTGTCAGGGATTTAACCAAATCAATAAAATAATAACTATCCTTAACATAGGACGGATGCCTAATAGAAAGCGGATTCAAATAAAATCAATAAACTCAGCTGTCTGGTAGGTCTCGCTACCGCAATCGGAGACAATGGGTCTGCCTGGCGGATTTCATGGGGAACTGTCCACTTTTCAGGTTCTTTGTGGATTTTAGGCAGAATGTAGAACCTTCTGGGCCGTGGTTGCCCCTCTCCTTTCAAGTATGAACTCTGTTTCTTATTTATTACCCTTTATTGTACAGGTCATCTAAAATCCTATTCACCATAGGAATAGTCTGTAAATAAATTGGCTCTTTTAACTTTTATAATAATACTATCCGACAACTGTCTTTTAACCTCTGTCACATACTGCTCCCTCGACAATATCACCACCGCGCTCCCCTATCAGCTGGCTGATGACAATAGTCTTGTTGCCCATCAACTCTCTCAAGGCTTTCACCTCTGCCACTGATAAGTTCTGAGCTTTTTAACAACTTTAAACCCGGAATCTAACATGTTTTTATCCTTATCAACTAATAAACCAATCTCAGGTGGCAACTTGTCTAGTGGCGGTTCCCAAGTAGATGTACCACAAATGGTGGAATCGCTCTGTTCTGTGAGCCTTTGAAGTAGGCCGCCAATTTGATACGCCTATGGTAATTCTGAACATCCAATTGAAGTGTGTCTTTGATTTTGTGAAGTCCAATCATTGGCACAAAAGACAGGCCTCTGTTCAACAAAGCAAATTGTGCCCTCGTAAGGGTGAAGTTTTGGCCAGATTGACCACATTTGTGACACAAGGGGCTGGAGCCCCTTCTGCCCCCCTGAGCCAGGCTAAGGGACCTCAAGTTAAAAACGAGACCCAGTGTCTAAACATGGCTCTCGCTGTAGTCCTGGTCCAATGGATGTCATCCCTCTCTGTCCTGAAATCGTTCTCCGACAACTTGGGGATGAAAGGCAAATTCCTAGAAATGTAGGCGTTCATGGTTGTGAGTGTCTGGATTCCTCCCTGCTCAGGCCTGAGGAAAAGTTAATGAGAGGAATCCAGATTTCAGAAAAAGGAACCGGTTCTTCGCTGCTCTGACGGCCCCTAACATCTGCTTGATTGCTGTTTCCTTTGCACCTGATTCTTGTTGTTCAACCCGAACGCCAAGACCACCTTCTCTACATTTGAATGAATGGTGGCTTTTCTAACCAGTGCTTGAGCATGTCGGAAGTTGGCCCCGGAAAGCTGTCCACCTGCAGGTCCGGCAACACATGTGCGGGAAACCTTGCGAGATTGGAGTCCCCCAGGAAGACCCACTTTTCCGAATGCTCAGCCCCCAATCAATCATCTTCTCTCTGTGTGAATATGCCGTTTGACAGAATAGTATTGCTTTGGGGTTGAGGTCAGGTTCCGCTGCTCAGACGAACTATCCATGCCCAGGCTCCTTCTGCTCATCCTGTCATTAGCAGGAGACCCTGGATCCTCCCTGACCTCTGTGAGGTAGGTACTAAGATGGGTGTTCTGTCCTGTCGAACCTCCTCCTCTCTCTTCCAGCAGGGAATCACGTGGACTCTCCCCTACGACCAGAGCTGGCTGTGAACCCTGACCACCCTCGTGTGAAGAATCAAGCTCCTCTAACTCCAACAGAAAATTGGACTCAGGAATCACACAACCCTGTCTTGCACCCCTGGTACGAGGCGGTCTCTGCTGCAAAGGAGAAGCCGGCCGGGCTTCCTCCTGTACCTGAGCTTCCTGCTGGATTGCCTGACTCGGAGCTGGTGTCCAGTAGGATCTCTCTTCTGTCATGTCCCATATCCTGCCGCAATTCTGCAGGCCTGAGGACTTGGACCGAAACCCGCTGCTTCAGGGGTTGAGGGTCTGTCTGTTGAGCCATCTCAACTGTCCCTGGAGGAGCCCGTGCTTCCTCATGCACAGAACCCCTCTCCACGTCCTCTGTTGCCTCCCTGCCAGCCGGCTGAGGCCCCTTTCCGTAGCTGTGGCGCGCATGCCGTCACCAGGGCCTCTGCGTGGTCCAGCACTTCTTGTGTGATGTGGGGTAGTCTCTACGAGCTCTCCTCACGGCCATCTGGAAACATTCTTTCCAGTCCAGACTCATCTCCTCGGCCAACTCTCCCTCATCACATCAATCTGCTTGAGTAGTGCTCCTCCAAATCATGAGGGTAGTGTACCCCCAATCTTAGCATTGCCCAGGATCAAGTCCAGCGTTTCAGGTGTTGGCAGGCTGGCTTGATCATGGAGGCCAAGTTCTCCACCATACGGACAATCATCCGCGGTTCCTCTCTCCCGTCCTTGGGAGTCACATTCTGAAGGTGATGCACCAATCTGATCACCGTGTGCAGCTTGCGAACCAATTGCAGCTTTCCTGGTCCATTGGTTCCTGTTGCTGCTGCCATCTTGGCTGCGGTCTCCACTGGCGTCCCCAGTTTAATCTGGGTCTCCGGTAGTAGGAAGCAGTCACTCTCGGTTCATCTTGAGGTCGTCCTCGGCGAACCACATCAGCATAGGATCGGGCTGGAGGACCAGAGCCACGGAATCGAGAACCCGAGGAGGCACAGGCCGATTAGGGATTGGAAACTGACTCCTCCCCCTCTTTCGAAGGCAGGAGGACGTGCACGGTCCATCCCCAGGTGACCCGCTGCTGCTGGAAGTTGGACGCCAGGACGCCGCTGGCGCCTCCCACGACGGACCACCGTCCACCCATCCTGATCATCAAAAAAGCCATCGAGCCCGATGGACTTTTTAATGTGTTGTTGTTTGTTTATTTATGTAGTGTATTGCTTTGTTGTTGTGGTGTCGCCTTTGTTATATATTAATAATGTCGCCTTTGGTATATAAGTAATCAAAATTAAAGTGATAATGAATAAATAAAATAAAATGAAATAAAGTTTTGTTGTGTTGTGTTTTTAATTAGTTTTGTATTTATGAATTAAAATAAAATGAATTAAATGAAATTAAATGAAATCAAATTCAATTTGTGCCGCCGCGACGTTTCGGCCCTGAAAAGGGCCTTCTTCAGGCTGTGGCACAAAAACAAGCAAACAAACTTGTGTGTTTGTCTAGTCTCTGCGATGTGCTCCTTCTGTGTCTCAAGGCGAAATGCCCTCTCTCTGTGTGTCAGCTCCTTTATACCTCTGTTCCAGTTAGATTTTTCGTTCGTCTTTTTATCTGAATTTCCTTCCTATGTAAATAGCCCTTCCCAATGATTTAAAAATTGCTTCTTCATGAATTATAATATTTCACACTATGTACTAATTACTGTAGGCCAAATTATTTTATATGTAATATTAAGGTCCAATTTAATATGAATTTTTAATATTACTTTTAATCCCAATGTTTATGTTAAATGTTATTACACTTTAAATTTTAACTGTATTTTCAGACCCCCAAATCATGTATGCCCTTGTTTATACTACCAATATGAAATTGTAATCCATAATACCCTAAATTATTAAAATTAATTTATGAATTCAATTAATACCCCATGAATTTATGATATCTCCCCAATGTTATCAACCTTATTAGTATTCCAATTGATGACCCCTTGTAAATATTGGACCCCTCCTCTCCTATCCTCCCAATAAGGTTAGGATGGGGGGTGGGTAAATGGGTAGGGGGAGAAGGTTAGGGTTAGGGCCGGGGGTGGGGGTGTGGTAGGGTTAGGGCCAGATGTAAGGGTGGGGTTGTGGTTAGGGCCAGTCGTCAGGGTAGGCTGTCATAAAGATATATGGTTGGGGCTCAGATCGGGATGGGGTTCCACGCAAGGTGGAATGGTTAAGGTTAGGGCCTAAGTTCAGGTCAGGGGTCGGTAAGACAGGAAGTCCCGCCCGATCACGCCAAACCGGCCATCCCAATCCACTAATCATCGTCCCCCCATCAATCTAGTCCGTCAATATCCAATTCACCGAAATCTAATGTTTAACCCATCTGGTTCTTAGTATCCAACCAATAATCCATCTTCTCTCAACCTTCTTTCTCTCCCAATCCGTCCATAGGGCATTCCTTTCCAACCAGCAACTCTCAGAGACTATAGCTATGATTAATAAAGTGTTCCACTAATGGAGTTTGCCTTTCTTTATGATTCTAATATTATAACGATGCTGGTCATCCTCAATGAAATGGAATTCCTAGTCTCTCCTACATATTGTATACCACATTTCACACAAAGATCAAATATACGCAATTTGTGGATTGTGGCGTGAATTCTGCCGTACAGGAAAAATGTCTTCTTGACCCTGTTTTTGACAAAGGTCAAGGAACAGAAAGTGCCGAACAACACTGTTGGCTTCAAAAATTGCTGATCGTCAGCTTGCTCTGACCAAGTAGTCTTTTAAGTTTTATTTCTCCTGTACGCGAATCACTGTCCTATTTGGCAAACTCCAGTGTTTATCATTAAAGAATCGAAGTTTTCTTTCAATTCTTATGCATTTGAACATTAAATAACGAATAAGTGGTTATAAGTGGGATACGGTCCCCTTCCAGTGCTTCTTTCTGGTCCAAAAAGGATCTCAAGCACTGTCTTAAAAATTGACGAGAGTATCCTCTCTTTTCAAGCGACAAACATTCCTTGACTGCTTCTTGAAGTCGTCCTGTTCGTGCAAATCTATGAAATCGAAGTAATTGAGCCTTTACGATACTCTATACGTATGACGAGGGTGGAACTAGTTTTGTACAATAGTGCATGTGTATCAGTCTTTTAAAGAATACTTTATATCTAATTATTATGCACTTCAAATTGGTCCTTTATACACCGTAGTGTCCAAAAATCAATTTTTTTATCATCCAATTCATTTACATTGTATCGACCAATCATGTGCATTCAAAGTCCTATGAATTCCTCAAAATCAGGTTTCGAATACGTCCACACGCCCCATATGTCGTCGAGGTACCGTAAATATGGAGAGGCTTCTTCGGGCACTCTCCAAGGCCTCTGCTCCCACTTAGCCATAAAATATTCGCATAAGCGGGCGCGAACCGTTTCCCCATTGCCGTCCCTTTAATCTGCAGATAAAAGTCTCCATCAAACTCAAGTCATTACGTCTAAGATTGATCTCCAAAAGTTCTAAGATCTTTATCCGGTCTCTTGGCATCAGGATACTTCTGAAATATCTCTCTTACCGCCTGCATCCCGCTGCATGTCTATGTTAGTGTATAGACTATCAATATCAATACTAAAAGAAAAGAGTCAGCTGGGATTGTCAGGGATTTAACCAAATCAATAAAATATAACTATCCTTAACATAGGACGGATGCCTAATAGAAGCGGATTCAATAAAATCAATAAACTCAGCTGTCTGGTAGGTCTCGCTACCGCAATCGGAGACAATGGGTCTGCCTGGCGGATTTCATGGGACTGTCCACTTTCAGGTTCTTTGTGGATTTTAGGCAGAATGTAGAACCTTCTGGGCCGTGGTTGCCCTCTCCTTTCAGTATGAACTCTGTTTCTTATTTATTACCTTTATTGTACAGGTCATCTAAATCCTATTACCATAGGAATAGTCTGTAAATAATTGGCTCTTTTAACTTTTTATAATAATACTATCCGACAACTGTCTTTTAACCTCTGTCACATACTGCTCCTCGACAATATCACCACCGCGCTCCCTTATCAGCTGGCTTGATGACAATAGTCTTGTTGCCCATCAACTCTCTCAAGGCTTTCACCTCTGCCACTGATAAGTTCTGAGCTTTTTAACAACTTTAACCCGGATCTACATGTTTTATCCTTATCAACTAATAACCATCTCAGTGGCAACTTGTCTAGTGGCGGTTCCCAAGTAGATGTACCACAAATGGTGGAATCGCTCTGTTCTGTGAGCCTTTGAAGTAGGCCGCCAATTTGATACGCCTATGGTAATTCTGACATCCAATTGAAGTGTTGTCTTTTGATTTTTGTGAAGTCCAATCATTGGCACAAAAGACAGGCTCTGTTCAACAAGCAAATGTGCCTCGTAAGGGTGAAGTTTTGGCCAGATTGACCACATTTTGTGACACAAGGGGCTGGAGCCCTTCTGCCCCCCTGAGCAGGCTTAAGGGACCTCAGTTTAAACGAGACCCAGTGTCTAACATGGCTCTCGCTGTAGTCCTGGTCCATGGATGTCATCCTCTCTGTCCTGAATCGTTCTCCGACACTTGGGGATGAAAGGCAAATTCCTAGAATGTAGGCGTTCATGGTTGTGAGTGTCTGGATTTCCTCCTGCTCAGGCCTGAGGAAAAGTTATGAGAGGATCCAGATTTCAGAAAAGGGAACCGGTTCTTCGCTGCTCTGACGGCCCTAACATCTGCTTGATTGCTGTTTCCTTTGCACCTTGATTCTTGTTGTTCAACCGAACGCCAAGACCACTTCTCTACATTTGAATGAATGGTGGCTTTTTAACCAGTGCTTGAGCATGTCGGAAGTTGGCCCGGGAAGCTGTCCACCTGCAGGTCCGGAACACATGTGCGGGAAACCTTGCGAGATTGGAGTCCCAGGAAGACCCACTTTTTCGAATGCTCAGCCCCCATCATCATCTTCTCTCTGTGTGATATGCCGTTTGACAGAATAGTATTGCTTTGGGTTGAGGTCAGGTTCCGCTGCTCAGACGAACTATCCATGCCCAGGCTCCTTCCTGCCTCATCTGTTCATTAGCAGGAGACCTGGATCTCCCTTGACCTCTGTGAGGTAGGTACTAGATGGGTGTTCTGTCCTGTCGAACCTCCTCCTCTCTCTTCCAGCAGGGATCACGTGGACTCTCCCTACGACCAGAGCTGGCTGTGAACCCTGACCACCCTCGTGTGAAGAATCAAGCTCCTCTAACTCCAACAGAAAATTGGACTCAGGAATCACACACCTGTCTTGCACCCCTGGTACGAGCGGTCTCTGCTGCAAAGGAGAAGCCGGCGGGCTTCTCCTGTACTGAGCTTCCTGCTGGATTGCCTGACTCGGAGCTGGTGTCCAGTAGGATCTCTCTTCTGTCATTGTCCCATATCCTGCCGCATTCTGCAGGCCTGGGACTTGGACCGAACCCGCTGCTTCAGGGGTTGAGGGTCTGTCTGTTGAGCCATCTCAACTGTCCCTGGAGGAGCCCGTGCTTCCTCATGCACAGAACCCCTCTCCACGTCCTCTGTTGCTCCTGCCAGCCGGCTGAGGCACCCTTTCGTAGCTGTGGCCGCGCATGCCGTCACCAGGCCTCTGCGTGGTCCAGCACTTCTTGTGTGATGTGGGGTAGGTCTCTACGAGCTCTCCTCACGGCCATCTGGAACATTCTTTCCAGTCCAGACTCATCTCCTCGGCCAACTTCCCTCATCACATCAATCTGCTTGGAGTAGTGTCCTCCAAATCATGAGGGTAGTGTACCCCAATTCTTAGCATTGCCCAGGATCAAGTCCAGCGTTTCAGGTGTTGGCAAGGCTGGCTTGATCATGGAGGCCAAGTTCTCACCATACGGACAATCATCCGCGGTTCCTCTCTCCCGTCCTTGGGAGTCACATTCTGAAGGTGATGCACCAATCTGATCACCGTGTGCAGCTTGCGAACCATTGCAGCTTTTCCTGGTCCATTGGTTCTGTTGCTGCTGCCATCTTGGCTGCGGTCTCCACTGGCGTCCCCGTTTAATCTGGGTCTCCGGTAGTAGGAAGCAGTCACTCTCGGTTCATCTTGAGGTCGTCCTCGGCGAACCACATCAGCATAGGATCGGGCTGGAGGACCAGAGCCACGGAATCGAGAACCCGAGGAGGCACAGGCCGATTAGGGATTGGAACTGACTCCTCCCCCTCTTTCGAGGCAGGAGGACGTGCACGGTCCATCCCCAGTGACCGCTGCTGGGAGTTGGACCGCCCAGGACGCCGTGGCGCCTCCACGACGGACCACGTCCACCATCCTGATCATCAAAAAAGCCATCGAGCCGATGGACTTTTTAATGTGTTGTTGTTTTGTTTATTTATGTGTGTATTGCTTTGTTGTTGTGTGTCGCCTTTGTTATATTATAATGTCGCCTTTGGTATATAGTATCAAAATTAAAGTGATATGATAAATAAAATAATGAAATAAGTTTTGTTGTGTTGTGTTTTTAATTAGTTTTGTATTTATGAATTAAAATAATGAATTAATGAAATTAAATGAAATCAATTTCAATTTGTGCCGCCGCGACGTTTCGGCCTGAAAGGGCCTTCTTCAGGCTGTGGCACAAAAACAAGCAAACAACTTGTGTGTGTTTGTCTGTCTCTGCGATGTTGCTCCTTCTGTGTCTCAAGGCGAAATGCCCTCTCTCGTGTGTCAGCTCCTTTTATACCTCTGTTCCAGTTAGATTTTTCGTTCGTCTTTTTTATCTGAATTTCCTTCCTATGTAAATAGCCTTTCCCAATGATTTTAAAATTGCTTTCTTCATGATTATAATATTTCACACTATGTACTAATACTGTAGGCCCAATTTTTTATATGTATATTTAAGGTCCAATTTATATGAAATTTTTAATATTACTTTTTAATCCAATGTTTATGTTAATGTTATACACTTTAATTTTACTTGTAATTTTCAGACCCCAATCATGTATGCCCTTGTGTTTATACTACCATATGAATTTGTATCCCATAATACCTAAATATTAAATTAATTTATGAATTCAATTAATACCCCATGATTTTATGATATCTCCCAATGTTATCAACTTATTAGTATTCCAATTGATGACCCTTGTAATATTGGACCCTCCTCTCCCTATCCCCAATAGGGTTAGGATGGGGGGGGGGTAAATGGGTAGGGGGAGAGGTTAGGGTTAGGGCCGGGGTGGGGTGTGGTTAGGGTTAGGGCCAGATGTAAGGTGGGGTGTGGTTAGGGCCAGTCGTCAGGGTAGGGCTGTCATAAAGTATATGGTTGGGGCTCAGATCGGGGATGGGGTTCCACGCAAGGTGGATGGTTAGGTTAGGGCCTAGTTCAGGTCAGGGGTCGGTAAGACAGGAGTCCGCCCGATCACGCCAAACCCGGCCATCCCAATCCATAATCATCGTCCCCCCATCAATCTAGTCCGTCAATATCCAATTCACCGAAATCTAATGTTTAACCATCTGGTTCTTTAGTATCCAACATAATCCATCTTCTCTCAACCTTCTTTCTCTCCCATCGTCCATAGGGCATTCCTTTCCAAACCAGCAACTCTCAGGACTTATAGCTATGATTAATAAAGTGTTCCACTAATGGGTTTGCCTTCTTTATGATTTCTATATTATACGATGCTGTGTCATCCTCAATGAATGGATTCCTGTCTCTCCTACAATTGTATACCACATTCACACAAAAGATCATATACGCAATTTGTGGATTTGGCGTGAATTTCTGCCGTACAGGAAAATTGTCTTCTTGACCCTGTTTTTGACAAGGTCAGGAACGAAAGTGCCGAACAACACTGTTGGCTTCAAAATTGCTGACTCGTCAGCCTTGCTCTGACCAGTAGTCTTTTAGTTTTATTTCTCTGTACGCCGAATCACTGTCCTATTGGCAAACTCCAGTGTTTATCATTAAAGAATCGAAGTTTCTTTCATTTCTTATGCATTTGACATTAATAACGAATAAGTGGTTATAAGTGGGTACGGTCCCTTCCAGTGCTTCTTTCTGGTCCAAAAGGATCTCAAGCACTGTCTTAAAATTGACGGAGTATCCTCTCTTTTCAAAGCGACAACAATTCCTTGATGCTTCCTTGAAGTCGTCCTGTCTCGTGCAATCCTATGAAATCGAAGTATTGAGCCTTTACGATACCTCTATACGTATGACGAGGGTGGAAACTGTTTTGTACATAGTGCATGTGTATCAGTCTTTTTAAGAATACTTTTATCTATTATTATGCACTTCAATTTGGTCCTTTATACACCGTAGTGTCCAAAAATCATTTTTTTCATCCAATTCATATTTACATTGTATCGACCATCATGTGCATTCAAGTCCTATGATTCCTCAAATCAGGTTTCGATACGTCCACACGCCCCATATGTCGTCGAGGTACCGTAATAATGGAGAGGCTTCTCGGGCACTTCTCCAGGCTCTGCCTCCCCTTAGCCATAAATATTCGCATAAGCGGGCGCGAACCGTTTCCCATTGCCGTCCCTTTAATCTGCAGATAAAGTCTCCATCAACTCAATCATTACGTCTAAGATTGATCTCCAAAGTTCTAAGATCTCTTTATCCGGTCTCTTGGCATCAGGTACTTCTGAAATATCTCTCTTACCGCCTGCAATCCCGCTGCAATGTCTATGTTAGTGTATAGCTTCAATATCAATCTAAAAGAAAGAGTCAGCTGGGATTGTCAGGGATTTAACCAATCAATAAATAATACTATCCTTAACATAGGACGGATGCTATAGAAGCGGATTCAATAAATCAATAACTCAGCTGTCTGGTAGGTCTCGCTACCGCAATCGGAGACAATGGTCTGCTGGCGGGATTTCATGGGGAATGTCCACTTTTCAGGTTCTTTGTGGATTTTAGGCAGAATGTAGAACCTTCTGGGCCGTGGTTGCCCCTCTCCTTTCAGTATGAACTCTGTTTCTTATTTATTACCCTTTTATTGTACAGGTATCTAAAATCCTATTCACCATAGGAATAGTCTGTAATAAATTGGCTCTTTTACTTTTATAATAAATACTATCCGACAACTGTCTTTTAACCTCTGTCACTACTGCTCCCTCGACATATCACCACCGCGCTCCCCTTATCAGCTGGCTTGATGACAATAGTCTTGTTGCCATCAACTCTCTCAAGGCTTTCACCTCTGCCACTGATAGTTCTGGCTTTTTAACACTTTAAACCCGGAATCTAACATGTTTTATCCTTATCACTAATAAACCAATCTCAGGTGGCAACTTGTCTGTGGCGGTTCCCAAGTAGATGTACCCACAATGGTGGAATCGCTCTGTTCTGTGAGCCTTTGAAGTAGGCCGCAATTTGATACGCCTATGGTAATTCTGAACATCCATTGAAGTGTTGTCTTTTGATTTTGTGAAGTCCAATCATTGGCACAAAAGACAGGCTCTGTTCAACAAAGCAATTGTGCCCTCGTAAGGGTGAGTTTTTGGCCAGATTGACCACATTTTGTGACACAAGGGCTGGAGCCCTTCTGCCCCCCTGAGCCAGGCTTAGGGGACTCAAGTTTAAAAACGAGACCCAGTGTCTAAACATGGCTCTCGCTGTAGTCTGGTCCATGGATGTCATCCTCTCTGTCCTGAAATCGTTCTCCGACACTTGGGATGAAAGGCAAATTCCTAGAATGTAGGCGTTCATGGTTGTGAGTGTCTGGATTCCTCCCTGCTCAGGCTGAGGAAAGTTATGAGAGGAATCCAGATTTCAGAAAAGGGAACCGGTTCTTCGCTGCTCTGACGGCCCTAACATCTGCTTGATTGCTGTTCCTTTGCACCTTGATTCTTGTTGTTCAACCCGAACGCCAAGACACTTCTCTACATTTGAATGAATGGTGGCTTTTCTAACCAGTGCTTGAGCATGTCGGAGTTGGCCCGGGAAGCTGTCCACCTGCAGGTCCGGCAACACATGTGCGGGAACCTTGCGAGATGGAGTCCCCAGGAAGACCCACTTTTTCCGAATGCTCAGCCCCAATCATCATCTTTCTCTCTGTGTGAATATGCCGTTTGACAGAATGTATTGCTTTGGGGTTGAGGTCAGGTTCGCTGCTCAGACGAACTATCCATGCCAGGCTCCTTCCTGCCTCATCTGTTCATTGCAGGAGACCTGGATCTCCCTTGACCTCTGTGAGGTAGGTACTAAGATGGGTGTTCTGTCCTGTCGAACTCCTCTCTCTCTTTCCAGCAGGGAATCACGTGGATCTCCCCTACGACCAGACTGGCTGTGAACCCTGACACCCTCGTGTGAAGATCAAGCTCCTCTAACTCCAACAGAAAATTGGACTCAGGAATCACACAACCTGTCTTGCCCCCTGGTACGAGGCGGTCTCTGCTGCAAAGGAGAAGCCGGCGGGCTTCCTCCTGTACCTGAGCTTCCTGCTGGATTGCCTGACTCGGAGCTGGTGTCCAGTAGGATCTTCTTCTGTGTCATTGTCCCATATCCTGCCGCATTCTGCAGCCTGAGGACTTGGACCGAACCCGCTGCTTCGGGGTTGGGGTCTGTCTGTTGAGCCATCTAACTGTCCTGGAGGAGCCCGTGCTTCCTCATGCACGAACCCTCTCCACGTCCTCTGTTGCCTCCCTGCCAGCGGCTGAGGCACCCTTTCCGTAGCTGTGGCGCGCATGCCGTCACCAGGGCCTCTGCGTGGTCCAGCACTTCTTGTGTGATGTGGGGTAGGTCTCTACGAGCTCTCCTCACGGCATCTGGAACATTCTTTCCAGTCCGACTCATCTCCTCGGCCAACTCTCCCTCATCACTCAATCTGCTTGGAGTAGTGCTCTCCAAAATCATGAGGGTAGTGTACCCCAATTCTTAGCATTGCCGGATCAAGTCCAGCGTTTCAGGTTTGGCAGGCTGGCTTGTCATGGAGGCAAGTTCTCCCCATACGGACAATCATCCGCGGTTCCTTCTCCCGTCTTGGAGTCACATTCTGAAGGTGATGCACCAATCTGATCACCGTGTGCAGCTTGCGAACCAATTGCAGCTTTTCCTGGTCCATTGGTTCCTGTTGCTGCTGCCATCTTGGCTGCGGTCTCCACTGGCGTCCCCAGTTTAATCTGGGTCTCCGGTAGTAGGAAGCAGTCACTCTCGGTTCATCTTGAGGTCGTCCTCGGCGAACCACATCAGCATAGGATCGGGCTGGAGGACCAGAGCCACGGAATCGAGAACCCGAGGGAGGCACAGGCCGATTAGGGATTGGAAACTGACTCCTCCCCCTCTTTCGAAGGCAGGAGGACGTGCACGGTCCATCCCCCAGGTGACCCGCTGCTGCTGGAAGTTGGACCGCCCAGGACGCCGCTGGCGCCTCCCACGACGGACCACCGTCCACCCATCCTGATCATCAAAAAAAGCCATCGAGCCCGATGGACTTTTTAATGTGTTGTTGTTTTGTTTATTTATGTAGTGTATTGCTTTTGTTGTTGTGGTGTCGCCTTTGTTATATATTAATAATGTCGCCTTTGGTATATAAGTAATCAAAAATTAAAAGTGATAATGAATAAAATAAATAAAATGAAATAAAAGTTTTGTTGTGTTTGTGTTTTAATTAGTTTTGTATTTATGAATTAAAAATAAAATGAATTAAATGAAATTAAATGAAATCAAATTTCAATTTGTGCCGCCGCGACGTTTCGGCCCTGAAAAGGGCCTTCTTCAGGCTGTGGCACAAAAAACAGCAAAACAAACTTGTGTGTGTTTGTCTAGTCTCTGCGATGTTGCTCCTTCTGTGTCTCAAGGCGAAATGCCCTCTCTGTGTGTCAGCTCCTTTTATACCCTCTGTTCCAGTTAGATTTTTCGTTCGTCTTTTTTATCTGAATTTCCTTCCTATGTAAATAGCCCTTTCCCAATGATTTAAAAATTGCTTTCTTCATGAATTATAATATTTCACACTATGTACTAAATTACTGTAGGCCCAAATTATTTTTATATGTAATATTTAAGGTCCAATTTAATATGAAATTTTTAATATTACTTTTTAATCCCAATGTTTATGTTAAATGTTATTACACTTTAAATTTTAACTTGTAAATTTTCAACCCCCAAATCATGTATGCCCCTTGTGTTTATACTACCAATATGAAATTTGTAATCCCATAATACCCTAAATTATTAAAATTAATTTATGAATTCAATTAATACCCCCATGAATTTTATGATATCCTCCCCAATGTTATCAACCTTATTAAGTATTCAATTGATGACCCCTTGTAAATATTGGACCCCTCCCTCTCCCTATCCTCCCAATAAGGGTTAGGATGGGGGGGTGGGTAAAATGGGGTAGGGGGAGAAGGTTAGGGTTAGGGCCGGGGGTGGGGTGTGGTTAGGGTTAGGGCCAGATGTAAGGGTGGGGTTGTGGTTAGGGCCAGTCGTCAGGGTAGGGCTGTCATAAAGATATATGGTTGGGGCTCAGATCGGGGATGGGGTTCCACGCAAGGTGGAATGGTTAAGGTTAGGGCCTAAGTTCAGGTCAGGGGTCGGTAAGACAGGAAGTCCCGCCCGATCACGCCAAACCCGGCCATCCCAATCCACTAATCATCGTCCCCCATCAATCTAGTCCGTCAATATCCAATTCACCGAAATCTAATGTTTAACCCATCTGGTTCTTTAGTATCCAACCAATAAATCCATCTTCTCTCAACCTTCTTTCTCTCCCAATCCGTCCATAGGGCATTCCTTTCCAAACCAGCAACTCTCAGAGACTTATAGCTATGATTAATAAAGTGTTCCACTAATGGAGTTTGCCTTTCTTTATGATTTTAATATTATAACGATGCTGTGTCATCCTCAATGAAATGAATTCCTAGTCTCTCCTACATATTGTATACCACATTTCACACAAAAGATCAAATATACGCAATTTGTGGATTGTGGCGTGAATTTCTGCCGTACAGGAAAAATTGTCTTCTTGACCCTGTTTTTGACAAAGGTCAAGGAACAGAAAGTGCCGAACAACACTGTTGGCTTCAAAAATTGCTGACTCGTCAGCCTTGCTCTGACCAAGTAGTCTTTTAAGTTTTTATTTCTCCTGTACGCCGAAATCACTGTCCTATTTGGCAAAACTCCAGTGTTTATCATTAAAGAATCGAAGTTTTCTTTCAATTTCTTATGCATTTGAACATTAAATAACGAATAAGTGGTTATAGTGGGATACGGTCCCCTTCCAGTGCTTCTTTCTGGTCCAAAAAGGATCTCAAGCACTGTCTTAAAAATTGACGAGAGTATCCTCTCTTTCTCAAAGCGACAAACAATTCCTTGACTGCTTCCTTGAAGTCTCCTGTCTCGTGCAAATCCTATGAAATCGAAGTAATTGAGCCTTTACGATACCTCTATACGTATGACGAGGGTGGAAACTAGTTTTGTACAATAGTGCATGTGTATCAGTCTTTTAAAGAATACTTTTATATCTAATTTATTATGCACTTCAAAATTTGGTCCTTTATACACCGTAGTGTCCAAAAAATCAATTTTTTTATCATCCAATTCATATTTACATTGTATCGACCAATCATGTGCATTCAAAGTCCTAATGAATTCCTCAAAATCAGGTTTCGAATACGTCCACACGCCCATATGTCGTCGAGGTACCGTAAATAATGGAGAGGCTTCTTCGGGCACTTCTCCAAGGCCTCTGCCTCCCACTTAGCCATAAAAATATTCGCATAAGCGGGCGCGAACCGTTTCCCCATTGCCGTCCCTTTAATCTGCAGATAAAAGTCTCCATCAAACTCAAAGTCATTACGTCTAAGATTGATCTCCAAAAGTTCTAAGATCTCTTTATCCGGTCTCTTGGCATCAGGATACTTCTGAAATATCTCTCTTACCGCCTGCAATCCCGCTGCAATGTCTATGTTAGTGTATAGACTATCATATCAATACTAAAAAGAAAAGAGTCAGCTGGGATTGTCAGGGATTTAACCAAATCAATAAAATAATAACTATCCTTAACATAGGACGGATGCCTAATAGAAAGCGGATTCAAATAAAAATCAATAAACTCAGCTGTCTGGTAGGTCTCGCTACCGCAATCGGAGACAATGGGTCTGCCTGGCGGGATTTCATGGGGAACTGTCCACTTTTCAGGTTCTTTGTGGATTTTAGGCAGAATGTAGAACCTTCTGGGCCGTGGTTGCCCCTCTCCTTTCAAGTATGAACTCTGTTTCTTATTTATTACCCTTTTATTGTACAGGTCATCTAAAATCCTATTCACCATAGGAATAGTCTGTAAATAAATTGGCTCTTTTAACTTTTATAATAAATACTATCCGACAACTGTCTTTTAACCTCTGTCACATACTGCTCCTCGACAATATCACCACCGCGCTCCCTTATCAGCTGGC
>NW_020329336.1:0-22895 GCF_001858045.2 Oreochromis niloticus | reverse complement strand
ACCCCTCTCCACGTCCTCTGTTGCCTCCCTGCCAGCCGGCTGAGGCACCCTTTCCGTAGCTGTGGCCGCGCATGCCGTCACCAGGGCCTCTGCGTGGTCCAGCACTTCTTGTGTGATGTGGGGTAGGTCTCTACGAGCTCTCCTCACGGCCATCTGGAAACATTCTTTCCAGTCCAGACTCATCTCCTCGGCCAACTCTCCCCTCATCACATCAATCTGCTTGGAGTAGTGCTCCTCCAAAATCATGAGGGTAGTGTACCCCAATTCTTAGCATTGCCCAGGATCAAGTCCAGCGTTTCAGGTGTTGGCAAGGCTGGCTTGATCATGGAGGCCAAGTTCTCCACCATACGGACAATCATCCGCGGTTCCTCTCTCCCGTCCTTGGGAGTCACATTCTGAAGGTGATGCACCAATCTGATCACCGTGTGCAGCTTGCGAACCAATTGCAGCTTTTCCTGGTCCATTGGTTCCTGTTGCTGCTGCCATCTTGGCTGCGGTCTCCACTGGCGTCCCCAGTTTAATCTGGGTCTCCGGTAGTAGGAAGCAGTCACTCTCGGTTCATCTTGAGGTCGTCCTCGGCGAACCACATCAGCATAGGATCGGGCTGGAGGACCAGAGCCACGGAATCGAGAACCCGAGGGAGGCACAGGCCGATTAGGGATTGGAAACTGACTCCTCCCCCCTCTTTCGAAGGCAGGAGGACGTGCACGGTCCATCCCCCAGGTGACCCGCTGCTGCTGGAAGTTGGACCGCCCAGGACGCCGCTGGCGCCTCCCACGACGGACCACCGTCCACCCATCCTGATCATCAAAAAAAGCCATCGAGCCCGATGGACTTTTTAATGTGTTGTTGTTTTGTTTATTTATGTAGTGTATTGCTTTTGTTGTTGTGGTGTCGCCTTTGTTATATATTAATAATGTCGCCTTTGGTATATAAGTAATCAAAAATTAAAAGTGATAATGAATAAAATAAAATAAAATGAAATAAAAGTTTTGTTGTGTTTGTGTTTTTAATTAGTTTTGTATTTATGAATTAAAAATAAAATGAATTAAATGAAATTAAATGAAATCAAATTTCAATTTGTGCCGCCGCGACGTTTCGGCCCTGAAAAGGGCCTTCTTCAGGCTGTGGCACAAAAAACAAGCAAAACAAACTTGTGTGTGTTTGTCTAGTCTCTGCGATGTTGCTCCTTCTGTGTCTCAAGGCGAAATGCCCTCTCTCTGTGTGTCAGCTCCTTTTATACCCTCTGTTCCAGTTAGATTTTTCGTTCGTCTTTTTTATCTGAATTTCCTTCCTATGTAAATAGCCCTTTCCCAATGATTTTAAAAATTGCTTTCTTCATGAATTATAATATTTCACACTATGTACTAAATTACTGTAGGCCCAAATTATTTTTATATGTAATATTTAAGGTCCAATTTAATATGAAATTTTTAATATTACTTTTTAATCCCAATGTTTATGTTAAATGTTATTACACTTTAAATTTTAACTTGTAAATTTTCAGCCCCAAATCATGTATGCCCCTTGTGTTTATACTACCAATATGAAATTTGTAATCCCATAATACCCTAAATTATTAAAATTAATTTATGAATTCAATTAATACCCCCATGAATTTTATGATATCCTCCCCAATGTTATCAACCTTATTAAGTATTCCAATTGATGACCCCTTGTAAATATTGGACCCCTCCCTCTCCCTATCCTCCCAATAAGGGTTAGGATGGGGGGTGGGGTAAAATGGGGTAGGGGGGAGAAGGTTAGGGTTAGGGCCGGGGGTGGGGGTGTGGTTAGGGTTAGGGCCAGATGTAAGGGTGGGGTTGTGGTTAGGGCCAGTCGTCAGGGTAGGGCTGTCATAAAGATATATGGTTGGGGCTCAGATCGGGGATGGGGTTCCACGCAAGGTGGAATGGTTAAGGTTAGGGCCTAAGTTCAGGTCAGGGGTCGGTAAGACAGGAAGTCCCGCCCGATCACGCCAAACCCGGCCATCCCAATCCACTAATCATCGTCCCCCCATCAATCTAGTCCGTCAATATCCAATTCACCGAAATCTAATGTTTAACCCATCTGGTTCTTTAGTATCCAACCAATAAATCCATCTTCTCTCAACCTTCTTTCTCTCCCAATCCGTCCATAGGGCATTCCTTTCCAAACCAGCAACTCTCAGAGACTTATAGCTATGATTAATAAAGTGTTCCACTAATGGAGTTTGCCTTTCTTTATGATTTCTAATATTATAACGATGCTGTGTCATCCTCAATGAAATGGAATTCCTAGTCTCTCCTACATATTGTATACCACATTTCACACAAAAGATCAAATATACGCAATTTGTGGATTGTGGCGTGAATTTCTGCCGTACAGGAAAAATTGTCTTCTTGACCCTGTTTTTGACAAAGGTCAAGGAACAGAAAGTGCCGAACAACACTGTTGGCTTCAAAAATTGCTGACTCGTCAGCCTTGCTCTGACCAAGTAGTCTTTTAAGTTTTTATTTCTCCTGTACGCCGAAATCACTGTCCTATTTGGCAAAACTCCAGTGTTTATCATTAAAGAATCGAAGTTTTCTTTCAATTTCTTATGCATTTGAACATTAAATAACGAATAAGTGGTTATAAGTGGGATACGGTCCCCTTCCAGTGCTTCTTTCTGGTCCAAAAAGGATCTCAAGCACTGTCTTAAAAATTGACGAGAGTATCCTCTCTTTCTCAAAGCGACAAACAATTCCTTGACTGCTTCCTTGAAGTCGTCCTGTCTCGTGCAAATCCTATGAAATCGAAGTAATTGAGCCTTTACGATACCTCTATACGTATGACGAGGGTGGAAACTAGTTTTGTACAATAGTGCATGTGTATCAGTCTTTTTAAAGAATACTTTTATATCTAATTTATTATGCACTTCAAAATTTGGTCCTTTATACACCGTAGTGTCCAAAAAATCAATTTTTTATCATCCAATTCATATTTACATTGTATCGACCAATCATGTGCATTCAAAGTCCTAATGAATTCCTCAAATCAGGTTTCGAATACGTCCACACGCCCCATATGTCGTCGAGGTACCGTAAATAATGGAGAGGCTTCTTCGGGCATTCTCCAAGGCCTCTGCCTCCCACTTAGCATAAAAATATTCGCATAAGCGGGCGCGAACCGTTTCCCCATTGCCGTCCCTTTAATCTGCAGATAAAAGTCTCCATCAAACTCAAAGTCATTACGTCTAAGATTGATCTCCAAAAGTTCTAAGATCTCTTTATCCGGTCTCTTGGCATCAGGATACTTCTGAATATCTCTCTTACCGCCTGCAATCCCGCTGCAATGTCTATGTTAGTGTATAGACTATCAATATCAATACTAAAAAGAAAAGAGTCAGCTGGGATTGTCAGGGATTTAACCAAATCAATAAATAATAACTACCTTAACATAGGACGGATGCCTAATAGAAAGCGGATTCAAATAAAAATCAATAAACTCAGCTGTTCTGGTAGGTCTCGCTACCGCAATCGGAGACAATGGGTCTGCCTGGCGGGATTTCATGGGGAACTGTCCACTTTTCAGGTTCTTTGTGGATTTTAGGCAGAATGTAGAACCTTCTGGGCCGTGGTTGCCCCTCTCCTTTCAAGTATGAACTCTGTTTCTTATTTATTACCCTTTTATTGTACAGGTCATCTAAAATCCTATTCACCATAGAATAGTCTGTAAATAAATTGGCTCTTTTAACTTTTATAATAAATACTATCCGACAACTGTCTTTTAACCTCTGTCACATACTGCTCCCTCGACAATATCACCACCGCGCTCCCCTTATCAGCTGGCTTGATGACAATAGTCTTGTTGCCCATCAACTCTCTCAAGGCTTCACCTCTGCCACTGATAAGTTCTGAGCTTTTTTAACAACTTTAAACCCGGAATCTAACATGTTTTTATCCTTATCAACTAATAAACCATCTCAGGTGGCAACTTGTCTAGTGGCGGTTCCCAAGTAGATGTACCCACAAATGGTGGAATCGCTCTGTTCTGTGAGCCTTTGAAGTAGGCCGCCAATTTGATACGCCTATGGTAATTCTGAACATCCAATTGAAGTGTTGTCTTTTGATTTTTGTGAAGTCCAATCATTGGCACAAAAGACAGGCCTCTGTTCAACAAAGCAAATTGTGCCCTCGTAAGGGTGAAGTTTTTGGCCAGATTGACCACATTTTGTGACACAAGGGGCTGGAGCCCCTTCTGCCCCCCCTGAGCCAGGCTTAAGGGACTCAAGTTTAAAAACGAGACCCAGTGTCTAAACATGGCTCTCGCTGTAGTCCTGGTCCAATGGATGTCATCCCTCTCTGTCCTGAAATCGTTCTCCGACAACTTGGGGATGAAAGGCAAATTCCTAGAAATGTAGGCGTTCATGGTGTGAGTGTCTGGATTTCCTCCCTGCTCAGGCCTGAGGAAAAGTTAATGAGAGGAATCCAGATTTCAGAAAAAGGGAACCGGTTCTTCGCTGCTCTGACGGCCCCTAACATCTGCTTGATTGCTGTTTCCTTTGCACCTTGATTCTTGTTGTTCAACCCGAACGCCAAGACCACCTTCTCTACATTTGAATGAATGGTGGCTTTTCTAACCAGTGCTTGAGCATGTCGGAAGTTGGCCCCGGGAAAGCTGTCCACCTGCAGGTCCGGCAACACATGTGCGGGAAACCTTGCGAGATTGGAGTCCCCAGGAAGACCCACTTTTTCCGAATGCTCAGCCCCAATCAATCATCTTTCTCTCTGTGTGAATATGCCGTTTGACAGAATAGTATTGCTTTGGGGTTGAGGTCAGGTTCCGCTGCTCAGACGAACTATCCATGCCCAGGCTCCTTCCTGCCTCATCCTGTTCATTAGCAGGAGACCCTGGATCCTCCCTTGACCTCTGTGAGGTAGGTACTAAGATGGGTGTTCTGTCCTGTCGAACCTCCTCCTCTCTCTCTTCCAGCAGGGAATCACGTGGACTCTCCCCTACGACCAGAGCTGGCTGTGAACCCTGACCACCCTCGTGTGAAGAATCAAGCTCCTCTAACTCCAACAGAAAATTGGACTCAGGAATCACACAACCCTGTCTTGCACCCCTGGTACGAGGCGGTCTCTGCTGCAAAGGAGAAGCCGGCCGGGCTTCCTCCTGTACCTGAGCTTCCTGCTGGATTGCCTGACTCGGAGCTGGTGTCCAGTAGGATCTCTCTTCTGTCATTGTCCCCATATCCTGCCGCAATTCTGCAGGCCTGAGGACTTGGACCGAAACCCGCTGCTTCAGGGGTTGAGGGTCTGTCTGTTGAGCCATCTCAACTGTCCCTGGAGGAGCCCGTGCTTCCTCATGCACAGAACCCCTCTCCACGTCCTCTGTTGCCTCCCTGCCAGCCGGCTGAGGCACCCTTTCCGTAGCTGTGGCCGCGCATGCCGTCACCAGGGCCTCTGCGTGGTCCAGCACTTCTTGTGTGATGTGGGGTAGGTCTCTACGAGCTCTCCTCACGGCCATCTGGAAACATTCTTTCCAGTCCAGACTCATCTCCTCGGCCAACTCTCCCCTCATCACATCAATCTGCTTGGAGTAGTGCTCCTCCAAAATCATGAGGGTAGTGTACCCCCAATTCTTAGCATTGCCCAGGATCAAGTCCAGCGTTTCAGGTGTTGGCAAGGCTGGCTTGATCATGGAGGCCAAGTTCTCCACCATACGGACAATCATCCGCGGTTCCTCTCTCCCGTCCTTGGGAGTCACATTCTGAAGGTGATGCACCAATCTGATCACCGTGTGCAGCTTGCGAACCAATTGCAGCTTTTCCTGGTCCATTGGTTCCTGTTGCTGCTGCCATCTTGGCTGCGGTCTCCACTGGCGTCCCCAGTTTAATCTGGGTCTCCGGTAGTAGGAAGCAGTCACTCTCGGTTCATCTTGAGGTCGTCCCGGCGAACCACATCAGCATAGGATCGGGCTGGAGGACCAGAGCCACGGAATCGAGAACCCGAGGGAGGCACAGGCCGATTAGGGATTGGAAACTGACTCCTCCCCCCTCTTTCGAAGGCAGGAGGACGTGCACGGTCCATCCCCAGGTGACCCGCTGCTGCTGGAAGTTGGACCGCCCAGGACGCCGCTGGCGCCTCCCACGACGGACCACCGTCCACCCATCCTGATCATCAAAAAAAGCCATCGAGCCCGATGGACTTTTTAATGTGTTGTTGTTTTGTTATTTATGTAGTGTATTGCTTTTGTTGTTGTGGTGTCGCCTTTGTTATATATTAATAATGTCGCCTTTGGTATATAAGTAATCAAAAATTAAAAGTGATAATGAATAAAATAAAATAAAATGAAATAAAAGTTTTGTTGTGTTTGTGTTTTTAATTAGTTTTGTATTTATGAATTAAAAATAAAATGAATTAAATGAAATTAAATGAAATCAAATTTCAATTTGTGCCGCCGCGACGTTTCGGCCCTGAAAAGGGCCTTCTTCAGGCTGTGGCACAAAAAACAAGCAAAACAAACTTGTGTGTGTTTGTCTAGTCTCTGCGATGTTGCTCCTTCTGTGTCTCAAGGCGAAATGCCCTCTCTCTGTGTGTCAGCTCCTTTTATACCCTCTGTTCCAGTTAGATTTTTCGTTCGTCTTTTTATCTGAATTTCCTTCCTATGTAAATAGCCCTTTCCCAATGATTTTAAAAATTGCTTTCTTCATGAATTATAATATTTCACACTATGTACTAAATTACTGTAGGCCCAAATTATTTTTATATGTAATATTTAAGGTCCAATTTAATATGAAATTTTTAATATTACTTTTTAATCCCAATGTTTATGTTAAATGTTATTACACTTTAAATTTTAACTTGTAAATTTTCAGACCCCCAAATCATGTATGCCCCTTGTGTTTATACTACCAATATGAAATTTGTAATCCCATAATACCCTAAATTATTAAATTAATTTATGAATTCAATTAATACCCCATGAATTTTATGATATCCTCCCCAATGTTATCAACCTTATTAAGTATTCCAATTGATGACCCCTTGTAAATATTGGACCCTCCCTCTCCCTATCCTCCCAATAAGGGTTAGGATGGGGGGTGGGGTAAAATGGGGTAGGGGGGAGAAGGTTAGGGTTAGGGCCGGGGGTGGGGTGTGGTTAGGGTTAGGGCCAGATGTAAGGGTGGGGTTGTGGTTAGGGCCAGTCGTCAGGGTAGGGCTGTCATAAAGATATATGGTTGGGGCTCAGATCGGGGATGGGGTTCCACGCAAGGTGGAATGGTTAAGGTTAGGGCCTAAGTTCAGGTCAGGGGTCGGTAAGACAGGAAGTCCCGCCCGATCACGCCAAACCCGGCCATCCCAATCCACTAATCATCGTCCCCCCATCAATCTAGTCCGTCAATATCCAATTCACCGAAATCTAATGTTTAACCCATCTGGTTCTTTAGTATCCAACCAATAAATCCATCTTCTCTCAACCTTCTTTCTCTCCCAATCCGTCCATAGGGCATTCCTTTCCAAACCAGCAACTCTCAGAGACTTATAGCTATGATTAATAAAGTGTTCCACTAATGGAGTTTGCCTTTCTTTATGATTTCTAATATTATAACGATGCTGTGTCATCCTCAATGAAATGGAATTCCTAGTCTCTCCTACATATTGTATACCACATTTCACACAAAAGATCAAATATACGCAATTTGTGGATTGTGGCGTGAATTTCTGCCGTACAGGAAAAATTGTCTTCTTGACCCTGTTTTTGACAAAGGTCAAGGAACAGAAAGTGCCGAACAACACTGTTGGCTTCAAAAATTGCTGACTCGTCAGCCTTGCTCTGACCAAGTAGTCTTTTAAGTTTTTATTTCTCCTGTACGCCGAAATCACTGTCCTATTTGGCAAAACTCCAGTGTTTATCATTAAAGAATCGAAGTTTTCTTTCAATTCTTATGCATTTGAACATTAAATAACGAATAAGTGGTTATAAGTGGGATACGGTCCCCTTCCAGTGCTTCTTTCTGGTCCAAAAAGGATCTCAAGCACTGTCTTAAAAATTGACGAGAGTATCCTCTCTTTCTCAAAGCGACAAACAATTCCTTGACTGCTTCCTTGAAGTCGTCCTGTCTCGTGCAAATCCTATGAAATCGAAGTAATTGAGCCTTTACGATACCTCTATACGTATGACGAGGGTGGAAACTAGTTTTGTACAATAGTGCATGTGTATCAGTCTTTTTAAAGAATACTTTATATCTAATTTATTATGCACTTCAAAATTTGGTCCTTTATACACCGTAGTGTCCAAAAAATCAATTTTTTTATCATCCAATTCATATTTACATTGTATCGACCAATCATGTGCATTCAAAGTCCTAATGAATTCCTCAAAATCAGGTTTCGAATACGTCCACACGCCCCATATGTCGTCGAGGTACCGTAAATAATGGAGAGGCTTCTTCGGGCACTTCTCCAAGGCCTCTGCCTCCCACTTAGCCATAAAAATATTCGCATAAGCGGGCGCGAACCGTTTCCCCATTGCCGTCCCTTTAATCTGCAGATAAAAGTCTCCATCAAACTCAAAGTCATTACGTCTAAGATTGATCTCCAAAAGTTCTAAGATCTCTTTATCCGGTCTCTTGGCATCAGGATACTTCTGAAATATCTCTCTTACCGCCTGCAATCCCGCTGCAATGTCTATGTTAGTGTATAGACTATCAATATCAATACTAAAAAGAAAAGAGTCAGCTGGGATTGTCAGGGATTTAACCAAATCAATAAAATATATTTATCCTTAACATAGGACGGATGCCTAATAGAAAGCGGATTCAAATAAAAATCAATAAACTCAGCTGTCTGGTAGGTCTCGCTACCGCAATCGGAGACAATGGGTCTGCCTGGCGGGATTTCATGGGAACTGTCCACTTTTCAGGTTCTTTGTGGATTTTAGGCAGAATGTAGAACCTTCTGGGCCGTGGTTGCCCCTCTCCTTTCAAGTATGAACTCTGTTTCTTATTTATTACCCTTTTATTGTACAGGTCATCTAAAATCCTATTCACCATAGGAATAGTCTGTAAATAAATTGGCTCTTTTAACTTTTTATAATAAATACTATCCGACAACTGTCTTTTAACCTCTGTCACATACTGCTCCCTCGACAATATCACCACCGCGCTCCCCTTATCAGCTGGCTTGATGACAATAGTCTTGTTGCCCATCAACTCTCTCAAGGCTTTCACCTCTGCCACTGATAAGTTCTGAGCTTTTTTAACAACTTTAAACCCGGAATCTAACATGTTTTTATCCTTATCAACTAATAAACCAATCTCAGGTGGCAACTTGTCTAGTGGCGGTTCCCAAGTAGATGTACCCACAAATGGTGGAATCGCTCTGTTCTGTGAGCCTTTGAAGTAGGCCGCCAATTTGATACGCCTATGGTAATTCTGAACATCCAATTGAAGTGTTGTCTTTTGATTTTTGTGAAGTCCAATCATTGGCACAAAAGACAGGCCTCTGTTCAACAAAGCAAATTGTGCCCTCGTAAGGGTGAAGTTTTTGGCCAGATTGACCACATTTTGTGACACAAGGGGCTGGAGCCCCTTCTGCCCCCCTGAGCCAGGCTTAAGGGACCTCAAGTTTAAAAACGAGACCCAGTGTCTAAACATGGCTCTCGCTGTAGTCCTGGTCCAATGGATGTCATCCCTCTCTGTCCTGAAATCGTTCTCCGACAACTTGGGGATGAAAGGCAAATTCCTAGAAATGTAGGCGTTCATGGTTGTGAGTGTCTGGATTTCCTCCCTGCTCAGGCCTGAGGAAAAGTTAATGAGAGGAATCCAGATTTCAGAAAAGGGAACCGGTTCTTCGCTGCTCTGACGGCCCCTAACATCTGCTTGATTGCTGTTTCCTTTGCACCTTGATTCTTGTTGTTCAACCCGAACGCCAAGACCACCTTCTCTACATTTGAATGAATGGTGGCTTTTCTAACCAGTGCTTGAGCATGTCGGAAGTTGGCCCCGGGAAAGCTGTCCACCTGCAGGTCCGGCAACACATGTGCGGGAAACCTTGCGAGATTGGAGTCCCCAGGAAGACCCACTTTTTCCGAATGCTCAGCCCCCAATCAATCATCTTTCTCTCTGTGTGAATATGCCGTTTGACAGAATAGTATTGCTTTGGGGTTGAGGTCAGGTTCCGCTGCTCAGACGAACTATCCATGCCCAGGCTCCTTCCTGCCTCATCCTGTTCATTAGCAGGAGACCCTGGATCCTCCCTTGACCTCTGTGAGGTAGGTACTAAGATGGGTGTTCTGTCCTGTCGAACCTCCTCCTCTCTCTCTTCCAGCAGGGAATCACGTGGACTCTCCCTACGACCAGAGCTGGCTGTGAACCCTGACCACCCTCGTGTGAAGAATCAAGCTCCTCTAACTCCAACAGAAAATTGGACTCAGGAATCACACAACCCTGTCTTGCACCCCTGGTACGAGGCGGTCTCTGCTGCAAAGGAGAAGCCGGCCGGGCTTCCTCCTGTACCTGAGCTTCCTGCTGGATTGCCTGACTCGGAGCTGGTGTCCAGTAGGATCTCTCTTCTGTCATTGTCCCCATATCCTGCCGCAATTCTGCAGGCCTGAGGACTTGGACCGAAACCCGCTGCTTCAGGGGTTGAGGGTCTGTCTGTTGAGCCATCTCAACTGTCCCTGGAGGAGCCCGTGCTTCCTCATGCACAGAACCCCTCTCCACGTCCTCTGTTGCCTCCCTGCCAGCCGGCTGAGGCACCCTTTCCGTAGCTGTGGCCGCGCATGCCGTCACCAGGGCCTCTGCGTGGTCCAGCACTTCTTGTGTGATGTGGGGTAGGTCTCTACGAGCTCTCCTCACGGCCATCTGGAAACATTCTTTCCAGTCCAGACTCATCTCCTCGGCCAACTCTCCCCTCATCACATCAATCTGCTTGGAGTAGTGCTCCTCCAAAATCATGAGGGTAGTGTACCCCCAATTCTTAGCATTGCCCAGGATCAAGTCCAGCGTTTCAGGTGTTGGCAAGGCTGGCTTGATCATGGAGGCCAAGTTCTCCACCATACGGACAATCATCCGCGGTTCCTCTCTCCCGTCCTTGGGAGTCACATTCTGAAGGTGATGCACCAATCTGATCACCGTGTGCAGCTTGCGAACCAATTGCAGCTTTTCCTGGTCCATTGGTTCCTGTTGCTGCTGCCATCTTGGCTGCGGTCTCCACTGGCGTCCCCAGTTTAATCTGGGTCTCCGGTAGTAGGAAGCAGTCACTCTCGGTTCATCTTGAGGTCGTCCTCGGCGAACCACATCAGCATAGGATCGGGCTGGAGGACCAGAGCCACGGAATCGAGAACCCGAGGGAGGCACAGGCCGATTAGGGATTGGAAACTGACTCCTCCCCCTCTTTCGAAGGCAGGAGGACGTGCACGGTCCATCCCCCAGGTGACCCGCTGCTGCTGGAAGTTGGACCGCCCAGGACGCCGCTGGCGCCTCCCACGACGGACCACCGTCCACCCATCCTGATCATCAAAAAAAGCCATCGAGCCCGATGGACTTTTTAATGTGTTGTTGTTTTGTTTATTTATGTAGTGTATTGCTTTTGTTGTTGTGGTGTCGCCTTTGTTATATATTAATAATGTCGCCTTTGGTATATAAGTAATCAAAAATTAAAAGTGATAATGAATAAAATAAAATAAAATGAAATAAAAGTTTTGTTGTGTTTGTGTTTTTAATTAGTTTTGTATTTATGAATTAAAAATAAAATGAATTAAATGAAATTAAATGAAATCAAATTTCAATTTGTGCCGCCGCGACGTTTCGGCCCTGAAAAGGGCCTTCTTCAGGCTGTGGCACAAAAAACAAGCAAAACAAACTTGTGTGTGTTTGTCTAGTCTCTGCGATGTTGCTCCTTCTGTGTCTCAAGGCGAAATGCCCTCTCTCTGTGTGTCAGCTCCTTTTATACCCTCTGTTCCAGTTAGATTTTTCGTTCGTCTTTTTTATCTGAATTTCCTTCCTATGTAAATAGCCCTTTCCCAATGATTTTAAAAATTGCTTTCTTCATGAATTATAATATTTCACACTATGTACTAAATTACTGTAGGCCCAAATTATTTTTATATGTAATATTTAAGGTCCAATTTAATATGAAATTTTAATATTACTTTTTAATCCCAATGTTTATGTTAAATGTTATTACACTTTAAATTTTAACTTGTAAATTTTCAGACCCCCAAATCATGTATGCCCCTTGTGTTTATACTACCAATATGAAATTTGTAATCCCATAATACCCTAAATTATTAAAATTAATTTATGAATTCAATTAATACCCCCATGAATTTTATGATATCCTCCCCAATGTTATCAACCTTATTAAGTATTCCAATTGATGACCCCTTGTAAATATTGGACCCCTCCCTCTCCCTATCCTCCCAATAAGGGTTAGGATGGGGGGTGGGGTAAAATGGGGTAGGGGGAGAAGGTTAGGGTTAGGGCCGGGGTGGGGGTGTGGTTAGGGTTAGGGCCAGATGTAAGGGTGGGGTTGTGGTTAGGGCCAGTCGTCAGGGTAGGGCTGTCATAAAGATATATGGTTGGGGCTCAGATCGGGGATGGGGTTCCACGCAAGGTGGAATGGTTAAGGTTAGGGCCTAAGTTCAGGTCAGGGGTCGGTAAGACAGGAAGTCCCGCCCGATCACGCCAAACCCGGCCATCCCAATCCACTAATCATCGTCCCCCCATCAATCTAGTCCGTCAATATCCAATTCACCGAAATCTAATGTTTAACCCATCTGGTTCTTTAGTATCCAACCAATAAATCCATCTTCTCTCAACCTTCTTTCTCTCCCAATCCGTCCATAGGGCATTCCTTTCCAAACCAGCAACTCTCAGAGACTTATAGCTATGATTAATAAGTGTTCCACTAATGGAGTTTGCCTTTCTTTATGATTTCTAATATTATAACGATGCTGTGTCATCCTCAATGAAATGGAATTCCTAGTCTCTCCTACATATTGTATACCACATTTCACACAAAAGATCAAATATACGCAATTTGTGGATTGTGGCGTGAATTTCTGCCGTACAGGAAAAATTGTCTTCTTGACCCTGTTTTTGACAAAGGTCAAGGAACAGAAAGTGCCGAACAACACTGTTGGCTTCAAAATTGCTGACTCGTCAGCCTTGCTCTGACCAAGTAGTCTTTTAAGTTTTTATTTCTCCTGTACGCCGAAATCACTGTCCTATTTGGCAAAACTCCAGTGTTTATCATTAAAGAATCGAAGTTTTCTTTCAATTTCTTATGCATTTGAACATTAAATAACGAATAAGTGGTTATAAGTGGGATACGGTCCCCTTCCAGTGCTTCTTCTGGTCCAAAAAGGATCTCAAGCACTGTCTTAAAATTGACGAGAGTATCCTCTCTTTCTCAAAGCGACAAACAATTCCTTGACTGCTTCCTTGAAGTCGTCCTGTCTCGTGCAAATCCTATGAAATCGAAGTAATTGAGCCTTTACGATACCTCTATACGTATGACGAGGGTGGAAACTAGTTTTGTACAATAGTGCATGTGTATCAGTCTTTTAAAGAATACTTTATATCTAATTTATTATGCACTTCAAAATTTGGTCCTTTATACACCGTAGTGTCCAAAAAATCAATTTTTTATCATCCAATTCATATTTACATTGTATCGACCAATCATGTGCATTCAAAGTCCTAATGAATTCCTCAAAATCAGGTTTCGAATACGTCCACACGCCCCATATGTCGTCGAGGTACCGTAAATAATGGAGAGGCTTCTTCGGGCACTTCTCCAAGGCCTCTGCCTCCCACTTAGCCATAAAAATATTCGCATAAGCGGGCGCGAACCGTTTCCCCATTGCCGTCCCTTTAATCTGCAGATAAAAGTCTCCATCAAACTCAAAGTCATTACGTCTAAGATTGATCTCCAAAAGTTCTAAGATCTCTTTATCCGGTCTCTTGGCATCAGGATACTTCTGAAATATCTCTCTTACCGCCTGCAATCCCGCTGCAATGTCTATGTTAGTGTATAGACTATCAATATCAATACTAAAAGAAAAGAGTCAGCTGGGATTGTCAGGGATTTAACCAAATCAATAAAATAATAACTATCCTTAACATAGGACGGATGCCTAATAGAAAGCGGATTCAAATAAAATCAATAAACTCAGCTGTCTGGTAGGTCTCGCTACCGCAATCGGAGACAATGGGTCTGCCTGGCGGGATTTCATGGGGAACTGTCCACTTTTCAGGTTCTTTGTGGATTTTAGCAGAATGTAGAACCTTCTGGGCCGTGGTTGCCCCTCTCCTTTCAAGTATGAACTCTGTTTCTATTTATTACCCTTTTATTGTACAGGTCATCTAAATCCTATTCACCATAGGAATAGTCTGTAAATAAATTGCTCTTTTAACTTTTTATAATAAATACTATCCGACAACTGTCTTTTAACCTCTGTCACATACTGCTCCCTCGACAATATCACCACCGCGCTCCCCTTATCAGCTGGCTTGATGACAATAGTCTTGTTGCCCATCAACTCTCTCAAGGCTTTCACCTCTGCCACTGATAAGTTCTGAGCTTTTTTAACAACTTTAAACCGGAATCTAACATGTTTTTATCCTTATCAACTAATAAACCAATCTCAGGTGGCAACTTGTCTAGTGGCGGTTCCCAAGTAGATGTACCCACAAATGGTGGAATCGCTCTGTTCTGTGAGCCTTTGAAGTAGGCCGCCAATTTGATACGCCTATGGTAATTCTGAACATCCAATTGAAGTGTTGTCTTTTGATTTTTGTGAAGTCCAATCATTGGCACAAAAGACAGGCCTCTGTTCAACAAACAAATTGTGCCCTCGTAAGGGTGAAGTTTTTGGCCAGATTGACCACTTTTGTGACACAAGGGCTGGAGCCCCTTCTGCCCCCCTGAGCAGCTTAAGGGACCTCAAGTTTAAAAACGAGACCCAGTGTCTAACATGGCTCTCGCTGTAGTCCTGGTCCAATGGGATTCATCCTCTCTGTCCTGAAATCGTTCTCCGACAACTTGGGGATGAAAGGCAAATTCCTAGAAATGTAGGCGTTCATGGTGTGAGTGTCTGGATTTCCTCCCTGCTCAGGCCTGAGGAAAAGTTAATGAGAGGATCCAGATTTCAGAAAAAGGGAACCGGTTCTTCGCTGCTCTGACGGCCCTAACATCTGCTTGATTGCTGTTTCCTTTGCACCTGTTTTGTTGTTCAACCCGAACGCCAAGACCACCTTCTACTTGAATGAATGGTGGCTTTTCTAACCAGTGCTTGAGCATGTCGGAAGTTGCCCCGGGAAAGCTGTCCACCTGCAGGTCCGGCAACACATGTGCGGGAAACCTTGCGAGATTGGAGTCCCCAGGAAGACCCACTTTTTCCGAATGCTCAGCCCCCAATCAATCATCTTTCTCTCTGTGTGAATATGCCGTTTGACAGAATAGTATTGCTTTGGGGTTGAGGTCAGGTTCCGCTGCTCAGACGAACTATCCATGCCCAGGCTCCTTCCTGCCTCATCCTGTTCATTAGCAGGAGACCCTGGATCCTCCCTTGACCTCTGTGAGGTAGGTACTAAGATGGGTGTTCTGTCCTGTCGAACCTCCTCCTCTCTCTTCCAGCAGGGAATCACGTGGACTCTCCCTACGACCAGAGCTGGCTGTGAACCCTGACCACCCTCGTGTGAAGAATCAAGCTCCTCTAACTCCAACAGAAAATTGGACTCAGGAATCACACAACCCTGTCTTGCACCCCTGGTACGAGGCGGTCTCTGCTGCAAAGGAGAAGCCGGCCGGGCTTCCTCCTGTACCTGAGCTTCCTGCTGGATTGCCTGACTCGGAGCTGGTGTCCAGTAGGATCTCTCTTCTGTCATTGTCCCCATATCCTGCCGCAATTCTGCAGGCCTGAGGACTTGGACCGAAACCCGCTGCTTCAGGGGTTGAGGGTCTGTCTGTTGAGCCATCTCAACTGTCCCTGGAGGAGCCCGTGCTTCCTCATGCACAGAACCCCTCTCCACGTCCTCTGTTGCCTCCCTGCCAGCCGGCTGAGGCACCCTTTCCGTAGCTGTGGCCGCGCATGCCGTCACCAGGGCCTCTGCGTGGTCCAGCACTTCTTGTGTGATGTGGGGTAGGTCTCTACGAGCTCTCCTCACGGCCATCTGGAAACATTCTTTCCAGTCCAGACTCATCTCCTCGGCCAACTCTCCCCTCATCACATCAATCTGCTTGGAGTAGTGCTCCTCCAAAATCATGAGGGTAGTGTACCCCCAATTCTTAGCATTGCCCAGGATCAAGTCCAGCGTTTCAGGTGTTGGCAAGGCTGGCTTGATCATGGAGGCCAAGTTCTCCACCATACGGACAATCATCCGCGGTTCCTCTCTCCCGTCCTTGGGAGTCACATTCTGAAGGTGATGCACCAATCTGATCACCGTGTGCAGCTTGCGAACCAATTGCAGCTTTTCCTGGTCCATTGGTTCCTGTTGCTGCTGCCATCTTGGCTGCGGTCTCCACTGGCGTCCCCAGTTTAATCTGGGTCTCCGGTAGTAGGAAGCAGTCACTCTCGGTTCATCTTGAGGTCGTCCTCGGCGAACCACATCAGCATAGGATCGGGCTGGAGGACCAGAGCCACGGAATCGAGAACCCGAGGGAGGCACAGGCCGATTAGGGATTGGAAACTGACTCCTCCCCCCTCTTTCGAAGGCAGGAGGACGTGCACGGTCCATCCCCAGGTGACCCGCTGCTGGAAGTTGGACCGCCCAGGACGCCGCTGGCGCCTCCCACGACGGACCACCGTCCACCCATCCTGATCATCAAAAAAAGCCATCGAGCCCGATGGACTTTTTAATGTGTTGTTGTTTTGTTTATTTATGTAGTGTATTGCTTTTGTTGTTGTGGTGTCGCCTTTGTTATATATTAATAATGTCGCCTTTGGTATATAAGTAATCAAAAATTAAAAGTGATAATGAATAAAATAAAATAAAATGAAATAAAAGTTTTGTTGTGTTTGTGTTTTTAATTAGTTTTGTATTTATGAATTAAAAATAAAATGAATTAAATGAAATTAAATGAAATCAAATTTCAATTTGTGCCGCCGCGACGTTTCGGCCCTGAAAAGGGCCTTCTTCAGGCTGTGGCACAAAAAACAAGCAAAACAAACTTGTGTGTTTGTCTAGTCTCTGCGATGTTGCTCCTTCTGTGTCTCAAGGCGAAATGCCTCTCTCTGTGTGTCAGCTCCTTTTATACCCTCTGTTCCAGTTAGATTTTTCGTTCGTCTTTTTATCTGAATTTCCTTCCTATGTAAATAGCCCTTTCCCAATGATTTAAAAATTGCTTTCTTCATGAATTATAATATTTCACACTATGTACTAAATTACTGTAGGCCCAAATTATTTTTATATGTAATATTAAGGTCCAATTTAATATGAAATTTTAATATTACTTTTTAATCCCAATGTTTATGTTAAATGTTATTACATTAAATTTTAACTTGTAAATTTTCAGACCCCCAAATCATGTATGCCCCTTGTGTTTATACTACCAATATGAAATTTGTAATCCCATAATACCCTAAATTATTAAAATTAATTTATGAATTCAATTAATACCCCATGAATTTTATGTATCCTCCCCAATGTTATCAACCTATTAAGTATTCCAATTGATGACCCCTTGTAAATATTGGACCCCTCCCTCTCCCTATCCTCCCAATAAGGGTTAGGATGGGGGTGGGTAAAATGGGGTAGGGGGAGAAGGTTAGGGTTAGGGCGGGGGTGGGGTGTGGTTAGGGTTAGGCCAGATGTAAGGGTGGGGTTGTGGTTAGGGCCAGTCGTCAGGGTAGGGCTGTCATAAAGATATATGGTTGGGGCTCAGATCGGGGATGGGTTCCACGCAAGGTGGAATGGTTAAGGTTAGGGCCTAAGTTCAGGTCAGGGGTCGGTAAGACAGGAAGTCCCGCCCGATCACGCCAAACCCGGCCATCCCAATCCACTAATCATCGTCCCCCATCAATCTAGTCCGTCAATATCCAATTCACCGAAATCTAATGTTTAACCCATCTGGTTCTTTAGTATCCAACCAATAAATCCATTCTCTCAACCTTCTTTCTCTCCCAATCCGTCCATAGGGCATTCCTTTCCAAACCAGCAACTCTCAGAGACTTATAGCTATGATTAATAAAGTGTTCCACTAATGGAGTTTGCCTTTCTTTATGATTTCTAATATTATAACGATGCTGTGTCATCCTCAATGAAATGAATTCCTAGTCTCTCCTACATATTGTATACCACATTTCACACAAAAGATCAAATATACGCAATTTGTGGATTGTGGCGTGAATTTCTGCCGTACAGGAAAAATTGTCTTCTTGACCCTGTTTTTGACAAAGGTCAAGGAACAGAAAGTGCCGAACAACACTGTTGGCTTCAAAAATTGCTGACTCGTCAGCCTTGCTCTGACCAAGTAGTCTTTTAAGTTTTTATTTTCCTGTACGCCGAAATCACTGTCCTATTTGGCAAAACTCCAGTGTTTATCATTAAAGAATCGAAGTTTTCTTTCAATTTCTTATGCATTTGAACATTAAATAACGAATAAGTGGTTATAAGTGGGATACGGTCCCCTTCCAGTGCTTCTTTCTGGTCCAAAAAGGATCTCAAGCACTGTCTAAAAATTGACGAGAGTATCCTCTCTTTCTCAAAGCGACAAACAATTCCTTGACTGCTTCCTTGAAGTCGTCCTGTCTCGTGCAAATCCTATGAAATCGAAGTAATTGAGCCTTTACGATACCTCTATACGTATGACGAGGGTGGAAACTAGTTTTGTACAATAGTGCATGTGTATCAGTCTTTTTAAAGAATACTTTATATCTAATTTATTATGCACTTCAAAATTTGGTCCTTTATACACCGTAGTGTCCAAAAAATCAATTTTTTTATCATCCAATTCATATTTACATTGTATCGACCAATCATGTGCATTCAAAGTCCTAATGAATTCCTCAAAATCAGGTTTCGAATACGTCCACACGCCCCATATGTCGTCGAGGTACCGTAAATAATGGAGAGGCTTCTTCGGGCACTTCTCCAAGGCCTCTGCCTCCCACTTAGCCATAAAAATATTCGCATAAGCGGGCGCGAACCGTTTCCCCATTGCCGTCCCTTTAATCTGCAGATAAAAGTCTCCATCAAACTCAAAGTCATTACGTCTAAGATTGATCTCCAAAAGTTCTAAGATCTTTATCCGGTCTCTTGGCATCAGGATACTTCTGAAATATCTCTCTTACCGCCTGCAATCCCGCTGCAATGTCTATGTTAGTGTATAGACTATCAATATCAATACTAAAAAGAAAAGAGTCAGCTGGGATTGTCAGGGATTTAACCAAATCAATAAAATAATAACTATCCTTAACATAGGACGGATGCCTAATAGAAAGCGGATTCAAATAAAAATCAATAAACTCAGCTGTCTGGTAGGTCTCGCTACCGCAATCGGAGACAATGGGTCTGCCTGGCGGGATTTCATGGGGAACTGTCCACTTTTCAGGTTCTTTGTGGATTTTAGGCAGAATGTAGAACCTTCTGGGCCGTGGTTGCCCCTCTCCTTTCAAGTATGAACTCTGTTTCTTATTTATTACCCTTTTATTGTACAGGTCATCTAAAATCCTATTCACCATAGGAATAGTCTGTAAATAAATTGGCTCTTTTAACTTTTTATAATAAATACTATCCGACAACTGTCTTTTAACCTCTGTCACATACTGCTCCCTCGACAATATCACCACCGCGCTCCCCTTATCAGCTGGCTTGATGACAATAGTCTTGTTGCCCATCAACTCTCTCAAGGCTTTCACCTCTGCCACTGATAAGTTCTGAGCTTTTTAACAACTTTAAACCCGGAATCTAACATGTTTTTATCCTTATCAACTAATAAACCAATCTCAGGTGGCAACTTGTCTAGTGGCGGTTCCCAAGTAGATGTACCCACAAATGGTGGAATCGCTCTGTTCTGTGAGCCTTTGAAGTAGGCCGCCAATTTGATACGCCTATGGTAATTCTGAACATCCAATTGAAGTGTTGTCTTTTGATTTTTGTGAAGTCCAATCATTGGCACAAAAGACAGGCCTCTGTTCAACAAAGCAAATTGTGCCCTCGTAAGGGTGAAGTTTTTGGCCAGATTGACCACATTTTGTGACACAAGGGCTGGAGCCCCTTCTGCCCCCCTGAGCCAGGCTTAAGGGGACCTCAAGTTTAAAAACGAGACCCAGTGTCTAAACATGGCTCTCGCTGTAGTCCTGGTCCAATGGATGTCATCCCTCTCTGTCCTGAAATCGTTCTCCGACAACTTGGGGATGAAAGGCAAATTCCTAGAAATGTAGGCGTTCATGGTTGTGAGTGTCTGGATTTCCTCCCTGCTCAGGCCTGAGGAAAAGTTAATGAGAGGAATCCAGATTTCAGAAAAAGGGAACCGGTTCTTCGCTGCTCTGACGGCCCCTAACATCTGCTTGATTGCTGTTTCCTTTGCACCTTGATTCTTGTTGTTCAACCCGAACGCCAAGACCACCTTCTCTACATTTGAATGAATGGTGGCTTTTCTAACCAGTGCTTGAGCATGTCGGAAGTTGGCCCCGGGAAAGCTGTCCACCTGCAGGTCCGGCAACACATGTGCGGGAAACCTTGCGAGATTGGAGTCCCCCAGGAAGACCCACTTTTTCCGAATGCTCAGCCCCAATCAATCATCTTTCTCTCTGTGTGAATATGCCGTTTGACAGAATAGTATTGCTTTGGGTTGAGGTCAGGTTCCGCTGCTCAGACGAACTATCCATGCCCAGGCTCCTTCCTGCCTCATCCTGTTCATTAGCAGGAGACCCTGGATCCTCCCTTGACCTCTGTGAGGTAGGTACTAAGATGGGTGTTCTGTCCTGTCGAACCTCCTCCTCTCTCTCTTCCAGCAGGGAATCACGTGGACTCCCCTACGACCAGAGCTGGCTGTGAACCCTGACCACCCTCGTGTGAAGAATCAAGCTCCTCTAACTCCAACAGAAAATTGGACTCAGGAATCACACAACCCTGTCTTGCACCCCTGGTACGAGGCGGTCTCTGCTGCAAAGGAGAAGCCGGCGGGCTTCCTCCTGTACCTGAGCTTCCTGCTGGATTGCCTGACTCGGAGCTGGTGTCCAGTAGGATCTCTCTTCTGTCATTGTCCCCATATCCTGCCGCAATTCTGCAGGCCTGAGGACTTGGACCGAAACCCGCTGCTTCAGGGGTTGAGGGTCTGTCTGTTGAGCCATCTCAACTGTCCCTGGAGGAGCCCGTGCTTCCTCATGCACAGAACCCCTCTCCACGTCCTCTGTTGCCTCCCTGCCAGCCGGCTGAGGCACCCTTTCCGTAGCTGTGGCCGCGCATGCCGTCACCAGGGCCTCTGCGTGGTCCAGCACTTCTTGTGTGATGTGGGTAGGTCTCTACGAGCTCTCCTCACGGCCATCTGGAAACATTCTTTCCAGTCCAGACTCATCTCCTCGGCCAACTCTCCCCTCATCACATCAATCTGCTTGGAGTAGTGCTCCTCCAAAATCATGAGGGTAGTGTACCCCCAATTCTTAGCATTGCCCAGGATCAAGTCCAGCGTTTCAGGTGTTGGCAAGGCTGGCTTGATCATGGAGGCCAAGTTCTCCACCATACGGACAATCATCCGCGGTTCCTCTCTCCCGTCCTTGGGAGTCACATTCTGAAGGTGATGCACCAATCTGATCACCGTGTGCAGCTTGCGAACCAATTGCAGCTTTTCCTGGTCCATTGGTTCCTGTTGCTGCTGCCATCTTGGCTGCGGTCTCCACTGGCGTCCCCAGTTTAATCTGGGTCTCCGGTAGTAGGAAGCAGTCACTCTCGGTTCATCTTGAGGTCGTCCTCGGCGAACCACATCAGCATAGGATCGGGCTGGAGGACCAGAGCCACGGAATCGAGAACCCGAGGGAGGCACAGGCCGATTAGGATTGGAAACTGACTCCTCCCCCCTCTTTCGAAGGCAGGAGGACGTGCACGGTCCATCCCCCAGGTGACCCGCTGCTGCTGGAAGTTGGACCGCCCAGGACGCCGCTGGCGCCTCCCACGACGGACCACCGTCCACCCATCCTGATCATCAAAAAAAGCCATCGAGCCCGATGGACTTTTTAATGTGTTGTTGTTTTGTTATTTATGTAGTGTATTGCTTTGTTGTTGTGGTGTCGCCTTTGTTATATATTAATAATGTCGCCTTTGGTATATAAGTAATCAAAAATTAAAAGTGATAATGAATAAAATAAAATAAAATGAAATAAAAGTTTTGTTGTGTTTGTGTTTTTAATTAGTTTTGTATTTATGAATTAAAATAAAATGAATTAAATGAAATTAAATGAAATCAAATTTCAATTTGTGCCGCCGCGACGTTTCGGCCCTGAAAAGGGCCTTCTTCAGGCTGTGGCACAAAAAAGCAAAACAAACTGTGTGTTTGTCTAGTCTCTGCGATGTTGCTCCTTCTGTGTCTCAAGGCGAAATGCCCTCTCTTGTGTGTCAGCTCCTTTATACCCTCTGTTCCAGTTAGATTTTTCGTTCGTCTTTTTTATCTGAATTTCCTTCCTATGTAAATAGCCTTTCCCATGATTTAAAAATTGCTTTCTTCATGAATTATAATATTTCACACTATGTACTAAATTACTGTAGGCCCAAATTTTTTTATATGTAATATTAAGTCCAATTTAATATGAAATTTTTAATATTTTTAATCCCAATGTTTATGTTAAATGTTATTACACTTTAAATTTTAACTTGTAAATTTTCAGACCCCCAAATCATGTATGCCCCTTGTGTTTATACTACCAATAAATTTGTAATCCCATAATACCCTAAATTATTAAAATTAATTTATGAATTCAAT
>NW_020329335.1:0-9923 GCF_001858045.2 Oreochromis niloticus | reverse complement strand
TTTCTTTCTTCTTTTTTTTAAATTTCATAAAATTTTCATTCAATTGTTCATTCAGAACATTAACAAAAGTACATGAGAACCTCTGTACGCGGTCAACTCAAACCCGGTGATCTCCAGAGAAATTAATTTTGACTGTAACTTAACGTGCAGAGGCACAACAGCTTATCTCCAGAGCGCACAGCTGATTTCTAATGTAGTTTTCTTAAAAATGCATTTCTAATACTTCACCCTTTTCCTTTAAGCTACATTGGTTTCGTGTAGTTGAAGTTCCAAATTCCACTTTAAAAGAGTGAAGGGACAAAAAAAAGAAGACACAAACAGGCTGACTTCTGCTAAATGGGTCAAACTGGGCAGAAAGTATACAAACACATAACATCCTTATGGATATGATGTAACTCTATAGATCAACTTGCTTCAGAATATATAAAGCATATAAACAATTACAGCAATAGGATGCAACAACACAGCAGTGCTACTAATCCAAATACTCAAAGCTTCATAGAACTGAAACAAACATTTATTGTTAGCTCCATTCTGCTGCTGATACATACTTAGTTTCTGAATATTAAACTTGTTGCTGCCTTTCATAGTGGGACGAGGACATGCCAGGAACAGGAAACACAAGAGAGTCAGCCGTCCGAGCTTCACGGGGCCGAATCAGCTGAACCCAAATTCAGCCCACCGCTGCTCCAAATCTCCTCGTCTCCCTCCGCCTCCTGCGACCTTTTAGCAGCAGCAGCCAGGTAAAGCATGCACTGTGACTCACTGTCCAGCACCACAGGCCCTCTCTCACACTGACATCTCTACTCATTTCTCTTGTTTTGCCCTGACCGGTGAGCCGCTCTGTGTGTGGTGCGTGCGTGTGTGTGTGTGTGACACAGAGAGAGAGGGGCCGAAAGAGAGCCAAACAGAATGACAGCAGGCAGATCACAAAGCACTGAAATTCCATTTTGCCCTGTAGATCCACTTAGTGTGTCTCTGTGTGTGTTGTGTGGTCTGTGGTGTCTGTGTGTGTGTGTGTGTGTGTGTGTTTCTCTCTCTCTCTTTTACACAAACAGCACATGTCACTGCATTTTCACCACCTTTCATGTGCAGTGCACTGGACTTGCCAGCTGGTGGGCGCCCTCCGGTGGAGAGACAGGCAATTGAGTGTCACAAGCTGTTAGCTGATAATGTGGTCGAACAGCGGCAGACACTTTGTGCTGCATTCAGCCAGCAGGGGAGCCCTCTTGTCAGATCACACTTTGACAGAAGCTGCCCTGCTTCTCCTGTGTGCTTGTGTGACACTTGCCATGCATTTCAACACAAAAGGCATTACATATATGTGTAAAAAGCAAATGTACGAGCTGTGATAACTGTTGCTGATAAGATGAAGACTAGACTGATATATGAAATATTCCTTTATTGGGTGAGAAAAGCAGACCGTGTCATAACTGCTTTGAGTCATACAGAATAGATATCAGAGCCTTAAACAGCTGACTTCTTTTTCTTTTTCTTTTCTTTCTTTTTTTAAATTTCATAAAATTTTCATTCAATTGTTCATTCCAGAACATTAACAAAAGTACATGAGAACCTCTGTACGCGGTCCAACTCAAACCCGGTGATCTCCAGAGAAATTAATTTTGACTGTAACTTAACGTGCAGAGCACAACAGCTTATCTCCAGAGCGCACAAGCTGATCTCCTGATTCTAATGTAGTTTTTCTTAAAAACTGCATTTCTAATACTTCACCCCTTTCCTTTAAGCTACATTGGTTTCGTTGTAGTTGAAGTTTCCAAATTCCACTTTAAAAGAGTGAAGGGACAAAAAAAAGAAGCACACAAACAGGCTGACTTCTGCTAAATGGGTCAAACTGGCAGAAAGTATACAAACACATAACATCCTTATAGGATATGATGTAACTCTATAGATCAACTTGCTTCAGAATATATAAAGCATATAAACAATTACAGCAATAGGATGCAACAAACACAGCAGTGCTACTAATCCAAAATACTCAAAGCTTCATAGAACTGAAACAAACATTTATTGTTAGCTCCATTCTGCTGCTGATACATACTTTAGGTTTCTGAATATTAAACTTGTTGCTGCCTTTCATAGTGTGGACGAGGACATGCCAGGAACAGGAAACACAAGAGAGTCAGCCGTCCGAGCTTCACGGGGCCCGAATCAGCTGAACCCAAATTCAGCCCACCGCTGCCTCCAAATCTCCTCGTCCTCTCCTCCGCCTCCTGCGACCTTTAGGCAGCAGCAGCCAGGTAAAGCATGCACTGTGACTCACTGTCCCAGCACCACAGGCCCTCTCTCACACTGACATCTCTACTCATTTCTCTTGTTTTGCCCTGACCGGTGAGCCGCTCTGTGTGTGCGTGCGTGCGTGTGCTTGCCTGTGCGTGTGTGTGTGTGTGTGTCTCTGTTGTGACACGAGAGAGGAGAGAAAGGCACCTGACGTGCTTTGGGAAACCAAACCCTCAAACAAAGCAAAGAGACTGACAGATGCAACAAGAGATTGTATTATTTGTGGTAAGCCACGACGTCTTGCTCTCCAATTGTAGTCTGGCCCGAAGCCAAAGGAGCGGAGGAGCAGGTGACGCAGTGCTCCAAAGGCTGCTTCTGCTCTCTCCCTTCTGCTGTCTCCTTCTGCAAGCGCTTCTGTGCAGGGAGACGTCTTACCAAAGGTTTACAGCTCTGTCTCCAGATAGGAGGGTCTGACAAAGACAGGGCGGCCACCCGTGGAGTCGGGGTAGGGTTCCGCATGCGTGGGCGCATCACATGACCTCTCTCCAACCACTGCCCCATCCTGCAAAGGTACTCTGAACGGTGCCATGTCGGGCGCCCACGGATGGGCACGGACACAGCGACACAGTGCCAGTGGAACCAGGCCCTTTGGACCTTCGTATCTCCAATTGGGACCGTTTTGTCCCATCCTCTTTGGTCCGATTCGCCATATCTCCAGAACCGAAAAGGCCATCGGTGCCGGCACTTCACCACAGCGTCCGCCACCCATCAAAACCCCCGCCTACACACCAACATCAGCCCTCTACGCCTCTTACTTTTCCAGTTATTACACTTTTGTCCCATCCTCTCCTGGCTTTTCTCCCCTTAACCCTAACCCTAACCCTAACCCTCTCCTGACTTTTCTCCCCTTAACCTAACCCTAACCACTTAGTATTCTGGCCTTTAAACCTAATTAATTGGATTAATAATTCATAATTCATTCTTTTTTAATTTGGCCCTAAACCCACTTATTGGATATAAAATTACAATAAATTAATTATAAATTTAAAGTTAAAAAACTCAATTCATTAATTACATTAAAAAATTGGAAAACATATACAGTTGGGTTAAAAACATAATGTACATGATTAAAAAATATCATACATGTGATTAAAAATGACTTACATGATTAACAAACTGCTTAACATGATTATAAATTATTTACATGGTTAAAAATTAATATTTTTCTAAAAACATATTATTGACATTGAGGGTGATTAAAAAATACATTGGCAAAAATTCTATTCAAAAAACTAAAAACGAAAATGCAATAAACTGATTTGACATTTTAAAACTAAATTCAAAACAACGAACCTGACATGTAAAAGTGGAGGGTATAAATAGAAGGGAAGGCACTCTCTGCTCATTCCACTCCAAACCACCGGACAGAGCAGATCGCTGAGAGCAAGCCTGTTTGTTTCTTTTTTGGTGTGTGCCTAGGCCTGAAGAAGACCTTCACAGGTCGAAACGTCGCCGCACGGGCACACAAATTAATATTCATTTGGCCTTTTTGTAATTTTATTTTATTTAAAAACTAAAAGGTTTTTTAAAAACCAATTTATTTTCTTTCTTTAAAAATTTTTCTTTAAAAACTAAACGGTTTTTTTCAAAACCAATTCATTTTTTCTAAACCAATTCATTTTCTTTCATTTATTTCCCTAAATTTTTAAGTTAAAACTTACAAATTTAAGTTAAAAATCTTTAATTTAAAATTTGGTAGAAAACCATTTAAAAACACTTGCCTCCATCCAAATCACCATGGTTGGATGGACTTCAGACTGGACCCTGGTGCGTTATGGCAGACGCCGTGGACAATCCGGGGTCCAGGACCCTTACCGGGGGATGGCCCGTGCACCGCCCGCCTCCAATTGGAGGAGGGCCCAAACTCTTATCCTAACCCTAACCCCCCTAACCCACCTCCTAACCCTACCCTAGTTCAGTATCCGCAGCAGGAGTATGAAAAGGTGTCCACTTCTCTTAAAGACATGATCGTGGGGATTTTCATCAAAACAATAAGTTTGAGAAAGCAGAAGAGGTGCTGATGAAACACTTTCCTCCCAAAATATTGGAAAGAGAGTAATATTCATGGGTCTCATCAGGAAAAAAAAAAAAATTCATGACGTCATTGAGCAAATCAACTTTCAGCAGTTCAAGGAGGAAAGGGGTCGCTCCGTATGAAGACCAAGATCAATCGACCCCAATCTCAAGACCAGGATTGGTCTTCTTGGGACTGGGGAAGGAGGGGCCCGGGAGGGATGGACCGTGAATACCTCGGTCCTCCCAGGGAGGACGGGGCCGTAACCCACCTCCTAACCCTACCCTAGCTCAGTATCCCGCAGCAGGAGTATGAAAAGGTGTCCACTTCTCTTAAAGACATGATCGTGGGGATTTTCATCAAAAACAGTAAGTTTGAGAAAGCAGAAGAGGTGCTGATGAAACACTTTCCTCCCAAAAATATTGGAAAGAGAGCAATATTCATGGTTCTCATCAGGAAAAAGAATAACATTCATGACGTCATTGAGCAAATCAACTTTCAGCAGTTCAAGGAGGAAAGGGGTCGCTCCCGTATGCAGACCAAGATCAATCGACCCCAATCTCAGACCAGATTGGTCTTCTTGGACCCGGGGAGGAGGGCCCGGGAGGAAGGACGTGCATACCTCGTCCTCCCCAGGGAGGACGGCCGTACCACGTCCTAATCTGGGTAAATATGATGTCCCTTAGTGTTCTTTATTCTTCACTACAGTGTAATAGCTTCCATTGTTTTCTTCAGTAAATAGTGAGATTCCAGAAGTGACACTGCAAAATAAACATTTCTTTTGCACTTCTCCAAAAAAAACAAACAAAAACCACTAACGTAGGTTCCCACACACTAGGTATCACACATAGGTATCACACTAGGTCATAGGGTTAGGGTTTCAACATTTTACACCCTGACATGGCCTTTCCACTTACCCTAAGGTCCGTGAAGGTGTGCTGACACACCACAAAACTTGCATGTACACACTTGCACAGAACGCTCTCAAGCGCCCTACCGCCTCGTCTGATCGGCCCCACAAACTCGCCTGCCGACACTTGGAACACAGACTTTGACTTTCGGACGGAACCTGGCACACAGACCCAACGTATTCCCACCTTATCTCCACGCAGGAAAGTCCCAGAACCGCGAGTATCACACCCTCGGACTGGGGGTTGGATTCCGCATCCGCAGATGGGTCACTCGGCACCAATCGGTCACCTGACCCAAAAGGTGGAGTCACATGTTAGGTCACCGATCCCTGCCATGTTGGGTGTCTAACGACCCGGAGGGCTGCTGAGTATAGTGGTCGTGGAAAGAGACCGATCGGACACTCCTATCTGCCACTTTGACCTTTTGGTCTGGTCAATTTTTGACCGATTTGCACCAAGTCCAGAACCGTTGGTGCTATCGACATGGGGTCTTCACCAGCGAGTCCGCAGGACCCCAAAACCCCCCACTAGACACCACTTCCATCCCTCTACGCCTCTTACTTTTCCAGTTATTACACTTTTGTCACATCCTCTCCTGGCTTTTCTCCCCTTAACCTAACAGTTAAACCTCATCATGCCTGCATTGGTCCACTGGAGGGCGCCAAATCACAGAGCGCTGAAATTCAAATTTTTCCCTGCAGACCTCACAGTGTGTCTGTGTGTGTGTCTGTCTGTCTGTGTGCGTGCGTGCGTGCCTGTGTGTGTGTGTGTGTGTGTGTGTGTGGTGTGTGTGACAGAGAGAGAGTGACACTTGCTGTGCATTTCAACACAAAGGCAGTACTCTTGCTCTTTGGGATTATCTGGGGAAAGTGCTTTATGTACTAGGCTTTCTCGATATTTTTCAGGTTTCTTTTCACTTTTGTATTGTACAAATTACTTCTTTGTCTGTGTAACTTTAAGCTTCAGTGTAAAATAAATGGGATCTGCACACACAAAACAAAAAAGAAGTTAAACCCTCTCCCCCCCCCCCCCAGACACTCAAACAAAGCACAGAGAAAGACATTCTATCTTTGACAGTGTATATATACATGTATTATATAAGAGACAAATATTGTTCCTTCAGTGTGTTGCCATTACTACATTTGGCTCAATGCCTACATATATGTGTAAAAAGCAAATGTACGAGCTGTGATAACTGTTGCTGATAAGATGAAGAGTAGACTGATATATGAAATATTCCTTTATTGGGTGAGAAAAGCAGACCGTGTCATAACTGCTTTGAGTCATACAGAATAGATATCAGAGCCTTAAACAGGCTCACTTCTGTTTTTCTCTTTTCTTTCTTTTTTTTAAATTTCATAAAATTTTCATTCAATTGTTTCATTCCAGAACATTAACAAAAGTACATGAGAACCTCTGTACGCGGTCCAACTCAAACCCGGTGATCTCCAGAGAAATTAATTTTGACTGTAACTTAACGTGCAGAGGCACAACAGCTTATCTCCAGAGCGCACAAGCTGATCTCCTGATTTCTAATGTAGTTTTTCTTAAAAACTGCATTTCTAATACTTCACCCCTTTTCCTTTAAGCTACATTGGTTTGGTTATAGTTGAAGTTTCCAAATTCCACTTTAAAAGAGTGAAGGGACAAAAAAAAAGAAGCACACAAACAGGCTGACTTCTGCTAAATGGGTCAAACTGGGCAGAAAGTATACAAACACATAACATGCTTATAGGATATGATGTAACACTATAGATCAACTTGCTTCAGAATATATAAAGCATATAAACAATTACAGCAATAGGATGCAACAAACACAGCAGTGCTACTAATCCAAAATACTCAAAGCTTCACAGAACTGAAACAAACATTTATTGTTAGCTCCATTCTGCTGCTGATACATACTTTAGGTTTCTGAATATTAAACTTGTTGCTGCCTTTCATAGTGTGGACGAGGACATGCCAGGAACAGGAAACACAAGAGAGTCAGCCGTCCGAGCTTCACGGGGCCCGAATCAGCTGAACCCAAATTCAGCCACCGCTGCCTCCAAATCTCCTCGTCCTCTCCTCCGCCTCCTGCGACCTTTAGGCAGCAGCAGCCAGGTAAAGCATGCACTGTGACTCACTGTCCCAGCACCACAGGCCCTCTCTCACACTGACATCTCTACTCATTTCTCTTGTTTTGCCCTGATCTGTGAGCCGCTCTGTGTGTGCGTGCGTGCGTGTGTGTGTGTGTGACACAGAGAGAGAGGGCCGAAAGAGAGCCAAACAGAATGACAGGCAGGCAGATCACAAAGCACTGAAATTCACATTCTGCCCTGTAGATCCACTTAGTGTGTCTCTGTGTGTGTGTGTGTCTGTGTGTGTGTGTGTGTGTGTGTGTTTCTCTCTCTCTGTCTTTTACACAAACAGCACATGTCACTGCATTTTCACCACCTTTCATGTGCAGTGCACTGGACTTGCCAGCTGGTGGGCGCCCTCCGGTGGAGAAGACAGGCAATTGAGTGTCACAAGCTGTTAGCTGATAATGTGGTCGAACAGCGGCAGACACTTTGTGCTGCATTCAGCCAGCAGAGGAGCCCCTCTTGTCAGATCACACTTTGACAGAAGCTGCCCTGCTTCTCCTTGTGTGCTTGTGTGACACTTGCCATGCATTTCAACACAAAAGGCATTACATATATGTGTAAAAAGCAAATGTACGAGCTGTGATAACTGTTGCTGATAAGATGAAGACTAGACTGATATATGAAATATTCCTTTATTGGGTGAGAAAAGCAGACCGTGTCATAACTGCTTTGAGTCATACAGAATAGATATCAGAGCCTTAAACAGGCTGACTTCTTTTCTTTTCTTTTCTTTCTTTTTTTTAAATTTCATAAAATTTCATTCAATTGTTTCATTCCAGAACATTAACAAAAGTACATGAGAACTCTGTACGCGGTCCACCTCAAACCCGGTGATCTCCAGAGAAATTAATTTTGACTGTAACTTAACGTGCAGAGGCACAACAGCTTATCTCCAGAGCGCACAAGCTGATCTCCTGATTTCTAATGTAGTTTTTCTTAAAAACTGCATTTCTAATACTTCACCCTTTTCCTTTAAGCTACATTGGTTTCGTTGTAGTTGAAGTTTCCAAATTCCACTTTAAAAGAGTGAAGGGACAAAAAAAAAGAAGCACACAAACAGGCTGACTTCTGCTAAATGGGTCAAACTGGGCAGAAAGTATACAAACACATAACATCCTTATAGGATATGATGTAACTCTATAGATCAACTTGCTTCAGAATATATAAAGCATATAAACAATTACAGCAATAGGATGCAACAAACACAGCAGTGCTACTAATCCAAAATACTCAAAGCTTCATAGAACTGAAACAAACATTTATTGTTAGCTCCATTCTGCTGCTGATACATACTTTAGGTTTCTGAATATTAAACTTGTTGCTGCCTTTCATAGTGTGGACGAGGACATGCCAGGAACAGGAAACACAAGAGAGTCAGCCGTCCGAGCTTCACGGGGCCCGAATCAGCTGAACCCAAATTCAGCCCACCGCTGCCTCCAAATCTCCTCGTCCTCTCCTCCGCCTCCTGCGACCTTTAGGCAGCAGCAGCCAGGTAAAGCATGCACTGTGACTCACTGTCCCAGCACCACAGGCCCTCTCTCACACTGACATCTCACTCATTTCTCTTGTTTTCCTGATCTGTGAGCCGCTCTGTGTGTGCGTCGTGCGTGTGTGTGTGTGACACAGAGAGAGAGGGGCCGAAAGAGAGCCAAACAGAATGACAGGCAGGCAGATCACAAGCACTGAAATTCACATTCTGCCCTGTAGATCCACTTAGTGTGTCTCTGTGTGTGTTGTGGTGTGTGTTGTGTTCTGTGTTGTGGTGGTGTGTTGTGTTTCTCTCTCTCTGTCTTTTACACAAACAGCACATGTCACTGCATTTTCACCACCTTTCATGTGCATGCACTGGACTTGCCAGCTGGTGGGCGCCCTCCGTGGAGAAGACAGGCAATTGAGTGTCACAAGCTGTTAGCTGATAATGTGGTCGAACAGCGGCAGACACTTTGTGCTGCATTCAGCCAGCAGAGGGAGCCCTCTTGTCAGATCACACTTTGACAGAAGCTGCCCTGCTTCTCCTTGTGTGCTTGTGTGACACTTGCCATGCATTTCAACACAAAGGCATTACATATATGTGTAAAAGCAAATGTACGAGCTGTGATAACTGTTGCTGATAAGATGAAGACTAGACTGATATATGAAATATTCCTTTATTGGGTGAGAAAGCAGACCTGTCATAACTGCTTTGAGTCATACAGAATAGATATCAGAGCCTTAAACAGGCTGACTCTTTTTCTTTTCTTTTCTTTCTTTTTTTTAAATTTCATAAAATTTTCATTCAATTGTTTCTTCCAGAACATTAACAAAAGTACATGAGAACCTCTGTACGCGTCAACTCAAACCCGGTGATCTCCAGAGAAATTAATTTGACTGTAACTTAACGTGCAGAGCACAACAGCTTATCTCCAGAGCGCACAAGCTGATCTCCTGATTCTAATGTAGTTTTTCTTAAAACGCATTCTAATACTTCACCCCTTTTCCTTTAAGCTACATTGGTTCTTGGTTGAAGTTTCCAATTCCACTTTAAAAGAGTGAAGGGACAAAAAAAGAAGCACACAAACAGGCTGACTTCTGCTA
>NW_020329334.1:0-44198 GCF_001858045.2 Oreochromis niloticus | reverse complement strand
CCCTAACCCTAACCCTATACCTCGGTCCTCCCCAGGAGGACGGGCCGTAACCCACCTCCTACCCTACCCTAGTTCAGTATCCCGCAGCAGGAGTATGAAAAGGTGTCCACTTCTCTTAAAGACATGATCGTGGGATTTTCATCAAAAACAGTAAGTTTGAGAAAGCAGAAGAGTGCTGATGAAACACTTCCTCCCAAAAATATGGAAAGAGAGCAATATCATGGGTCTCATCAGGAAAAAGAATAAGATTCATGACGTCATTGAGCAAATCAACTTTCAGCAGTTCAAGGAGGAAAGGGGTCGCTCCCGTATGCAGACCAAGATCAATCGACCCCAATCTCAAGACCAGGATTGGTCTTCTTGGGACCGGGAGGGAGGGCCCGGGAGGAAGGACCGTGCATACCTCGGTCCTCCCAGGGAGGACGGGGCCGTAACCCACGTCCTAACCCCTAACCCTAACCCCTAACCCTAACCCCCCCTGCCCTGTAGATCCACTTAGTGTGGCCCCCCTTTCCCTGGCGGTTGCAGAGTATGGGGGTGCCTACTGGGGTCAGCGGGGAGCTGGCCCCAGGAGGGGTCACTTGCCCCTCCCTTCCTTCCCTCCCCATCTCCAGCTGCCTCCCTCTTCTCGCTCCACCACAGTCACCCACACATGCAGGGCCTTGGGGTAGGGTGTGTCACCAGGGTGCAGGGAGGCATCCCCCCCTCTGTCCCTTCTGGCCTCTGCCTCAATTTTATCCCACAACTTAGACATTCACATTACTCACACTCTCATTACACATACATATAGGATCTTGGGGGTGGCACGCCACACAGAATCCAAATTACCATCAGGGTGTACACCTCACCCTGGCGTCGTTGCCCACCTCTCAATTTTAAATACACGTAGACATTGAGGGCTAGCAGGAGGGGCTATACGCTTACCTGCTGCTCTGGCAGGTAGCTCCATGCCCTCCTGGTTTTAAATGCACCTTAGAACACACATACATCAACACTACATATGAGCGGGTGGAGGGAGGTTTGGAGTCTTCACACACCCCCGTTTTCTGCGGCCTGCTGGCGGGGGCTAGGAGGAGAGTTGGCCGTCCGACTGGGTCTGGAATGTGGGGCCTCCCTGCTGCTGCGGATAGTCGGGCGGTCTGCTTCTCCCACCGCAGGAAAAGGTAACACCACCTGGTCTGGGTGCAGTTTCCCCCTCCAGGGGCAAGGTACCCGGACCCGGTTCTTAGAGTACGCTTGGGGAGAGTGATTGTGTGTACAGCGTCTCTTTATGTCTGTCTCCGCGTTGGTTGAGTGTGGAATAATTGCCTATGAGAGCATGAGGGTGGAATGGATGTTTGTATCTGTTGTGCCTGTATGTCTGTGTCTATATGTCAGGTTGGGTATCAGACGCCACCTCTCTGGGGACATCTCAGGCCCTCCAAGGTTTGGAGGCCTATCTCCCCCCCACTTCCCTGCCGGTGGTGGACGCCTCAGACATCGGTGCGTTGGTGGTTCTCTGTGTCCGGGTGGGGCCCCAGGTACACACCGGCTCACTCCTTGGCGGCTGCTTATCGGGGCCTGGAGCCTGGGGCTCGCTCGGGCCACTTCGGAGGCGGGGTGTCCTCGGCCTCTCGGCCAGGGCTCGGTCACTCAGGCACAGCTGGCTGCCGGCGGAGCTCACGGGCACGTCACTGCAACCCCCCGGCTTCTGCTCCGCGGCTGCTGAGTGACCCTCATCTGGGACTGTCCTCAGCTCTTCTGGGATAGTGACGCGGCTGCCCCTCTGTTGGTCTTCCTTGGTCTCTTGTGTTCTGGGGCCTCTGGATGTCTGGAGTTTTGATCTCCTCCATACCTGCTTCATGCCCTGGAGGACGGGCAGTGGCCCCCCACACCCTCTAGCAGATCATTACATGAAGGAACCTTTTAAAACAAGCGCGTTCATGCTCACAGGTATACACACAGGTGATCACACACAAACTACACCCTTTTTTGGCTCTTACCTCAAAGCACACTGTGCGCTGTCGATCTTACGTGCTGCACAATAATGTTTAATATTTAGTATTTACTGTCATATTCCCATAGATCATTGTGATGTTGTTTATTACTCTCGTTTCTTCTGCTTGCTTTCTCTTTCTTTCTCAACAGGTGAACCAGATGATCGATATATTTTTTTGTCTGCTTATTTTGTTGGTTTTGGTTTTTGCCCTTTTTCCCCGTCCTCTTCCCCGCTGTTTTTCTTTCCCTCTTTCTTTCTCCCTTCTTTCCCCCAGTTAAGTCTGTCCCGTATTCAGCAAGTGAAATAAAATAAACAATAAAAGGTGAATCAAATGGACCATTACGGCAAGGCTGGATGGTCAATTTGGTAAAGTAAATCCGTTGGGCATCTTTCTTCGCCTTTAGACAATAATTCTGATGGCAAAAGAACCAACGGGACAGGTCAAAAAAAAAAAAAAAAAAAAAAAAAAAGATCCACTTAGTGTGTCTCTCTGTGTGTGTGTGTTGTGTGTGTGTGAGTGTGTGTGTGACAGAGAGAGAGTGCCACTTGCTGTGTATTTCAACACAAAAGGCAGTACTCTTACTGTTTGGGATTATCTGGGAAAGTGCTTTGTGTACTAGGCTTTCTCTATATTTTTCAGGTTTCTTTTCACTTTGTATTGTACAAATTACTTCTTTGTCTGTGTAGCTTTAAGCTTTAGTGTAAATAAATGGGATCTGCACACAGAAAACAAAAGAGGAGTTAAAGCCTCCCCCCCCAGACACTCAACAAAGCACAGAGAAAGACAGACCCACAAGGCCATTCTGTTATTGCGTTAACTGATCATGTGTGCCCTGCCACTTGCAGGCCTCATCCTGCCGCACATATGTGTGCACCAGGACATGCCAGGAACAGGAAACACAAGAGAGTCAGCCATCCAAGCTTCACAGGGCCCGAATCAGCTGAACCCATATTCAGCCCACCGCTGCCTCCAAATCTCTCTCCTCTCCTCCGCTGCTGGGACCAGTAGGCAGCGCATCGCTGCTACTGGGACCTTTCGGCAGCAGCAGCCAGGTAAAGCATGCACTGTGACTCACTGTCCCAGCACCACAGGCCCTCTCTCACACTGACATCTCTACTCATTTCTTGTTTTGCTCTCATTCTCAGCCGCTCTGTGTGTGCGTGCGTGCGTGCGTGTGTGTGTGTGTGACACAGAGAGAGAGGGCCGAAAGAGAGCCACACAGAATGACAGGCAGGCAGATAACAAGCACTGAAATTCAAATTTTGCCTGTAGATCCATAGTGTGTCTCTCTGTGTGTGTGTGTGTGTGTGTGTGTGTCTGTGTGTGTGTGTGTGTGTGTGTGTGTGTGTGTTCTCTCTCTCTGTCTTTTACACAAACAGCACATGTCACTGCATTTCACACCTTTCATGTGCAGTGCACTGGACTTGCCAGCTGGTGGGCGCCTCCGGTGGACCAGACAGCAATTGAGGTCACAAGCTGTGTGTGACACTTGCTGTGCATTTCAACACAAAAGGCAGTACTCTTCCTTTGGATTATCTGGGGAAAGTGCTTTTGCGTACTAGGCTTCTCTATATTTTTCCAGGGGTTTTTTTTCACTTTGTATTGTACAAATTACTTCTTCTCTGTGTAGCTTTAAGCTTCAGTGTAACATAATGGGATCTGCACACACAAACAAACAGAAGTAAACCTCCGCCCCCGGAGACTCAACCAACCACAGAGAAAGACATTCTATCTTGACAGTGTATATATACATGTATTATATATAAGAGACAAATATTGTTCCTTCAGTGTGTCCATTACTACTTGGCTCAATGCCTACTATATGTGTAAAAGCAAATGTACGAGCTGTGTAACTGTTGCTGATAAGATGAAGAGTAGACTGATATATGAAATATTCCTTATTGGGTGAGGAAAGCAGACCTTGTCATAACTGCTTTGATCATACAGAATAGATATCAGAGCCTTAAACAGGCTCACTTCTGTTTTTTCTTTTCTTCTTTTTTTTAATTTCATAAAATTTAAATTCAATTGTTTCATTCCAGAACATTAACAAAAGTACATGAACCTCTGTACGCGGTTCAACTTCAACCCGGTGATTCCAGAGAAATTAATTTTGACTGTAACTTAACGTGCAGAGGCACAACAGCTTATCTCCAGAGCGCACAAGCTGATCTCCTGATTTCTAATGTAGTTTTTCTTAAAAACTGCATTTCTAATACGTCACCCTTTTCCTTTAAGCTACATTGGTTTCCTTGTAGTTGAAGTTTCCAATTCCACTTTACAAAAGTGAAGGAGGAAAAAAAAAGCACACAAACAGGCTGACTTCTGCTAAATGGGTCAAACTGGGCAGAAAGTATACAAACACATAACATCCTTATAGAATATGATGTAACTCTATAGATCAACTTACTTCAGAATATATAAAGCATATAAACAATTACAGCAATAGGATGCAACAAACACAGCAGTGCTACTATCCAAAATACTCAAGCTTCATAGAACTGAAACAAACATTTATTTTTAGCTCCATTCTGCTGCTGATACATACTTTAGGTTCTGAATATTAAACTTGTTGCTGCCTTTCATAGTGTGCACCAGGACATGCCAGGAACAGGAAACACAAGAGAGTCAGCCATCCAAGCTTCACAGGGCCCGAATCAGCTGAACCCATATTCAGCCACCGCTGCCTCCAAATCTCCTCTCCTCCCTCCGCCTGCTGGGACCAGTAGGCAGCGCACCCTGCTTGGACCTTCGGCAGCAGCAGCCAGGTAAAGCATGCACTGTGACTCACTGTCCCAGCACCACAGGCCCTCTCTCACACTGACATCTCTACTCAATTCTCTTGTTTTGCCTATTCTCAGCCGCTCTGTGTGTGCGTGCGTGCGTGTGTGTGTGTGTGTGACACAGAGAGAGAGGGGCCGAAAGAGAGCCACACAGAATGACAGGCAGGCAGATCACAAAGCACTGAAATTCAATTTTGCCCTGTAGATCCACTTAGTGTGTCCTCTGTGTGTGTGTGTGTGTGTGTGTGTTGTGTGTGTTGTGTGTGTGTGTGTGTGTGTGTGTGTTTCTCTCTCTCTGTCTTTTACACAAACAGCACATGTCACTGCATTTTCACCACCTTTCATGTGCAGTGCACTGGACTTGCCAGCTGGTGGCGCCCTCCGGTGGACCAGACAGGCAATTGAGTGTCACAAGCTGTTGTGTGACACTTGCTGTGCATTCAACACAAAGGCAGTACCTTCTCTTTGGGATTCTGGGGAATGCTTTTGCTACTAGCTCTCTAATTCAGGGTTTTTTACTTTGTATGTACATACCTCTCTTGTAGCTAGCTTCATGACATAAATGATGACACAAAACAAACAGAAGTAAACCTCCGCCCGAGACTCAAACAACACAGAGAAGCATTCTATCTTGACGTGTATTACATTATATATAGAGACAATTGTTCCTTCATGTGTTGCCATACACATTGGCTCAATCTACATATATGTGTAAAAGCAAATGTACGAGCTGTGATAACTGTTGCTGATAAGATGAAGATAGACTGATATATGAAATATTCCTTTATTGGGTGAGGAAAGCAACCTTGTCATAACTGCTTTGAGTCATACAGAATAGATATCAGAGCCTTAAACAGGCTCACTTCTTTTTTTCTTTTTCTTTTTTTTTAATTTCATAAAATTTAAATTCAATTGTTTCATTCCAGAACATTAACAAAAGTACATGAGAACCTCTGTACGCGGTCAACTCAAACCCGGTGATCTCCAGAGAAATTATTTTGACTGTAACTTAACGTGCAGAGGCACAACAGCTTATCTCCAGAGCGCACAAGCTGATCTCCTGATTTCTAATGTAGTTTTTCTTAAAAACTGCATTTCTAATACGTCACCCCTTTTCCTTTAAGCTACATTGGTTTCCTTGTAGTTGAAGTTTCCAAATTCCACTTTACAAAAGTGAAGAGGAAAAAAAAAGCACACAAACAGGCTGACTTCTGCTAAATGGGTCAAACTGGGCAGAAAGTATACAAACACATAACATCCTTATAGATATGATGTAACTCTATAGATCAACTTACTTCAGAATATATAAAGCATATAAACAATTACAGCAATAGGATGCAACAAACACAGCAGTGCTACTAATCCAAAATACTCAAAGCTTCATAGAACTGAAACAAACATTTATTTTTAGCTCCATTCTGCTGCTGATACATACTTTAGGTTTCTGAATATTAAACTTGTTGCTGCCTTTCATAGTGTGCACCAGACATGCCAGGAACAGGAAACACAAGAGAGTCAGCCATCCAGCTTCACGGGCCCGAATCAGCTGAACCCAAATTCAGCCACCGCTGCCTCCAAATCTCCTCGTCCTCTCCTCCGCCTCCTGCGACCTTAGGCAGCAGCAGCCAGGTAAAGCATGCACTGTGACTCACTGTCCCAGCACCACAGGCCCTCTCTCACACTGACATCTCTACTCATTTCTCTTGTTTTGCCCTGATCTGTGAGCCGCTCTGTGTGTGCGTGCGTGCGTGTGTGTGTGTGTGTGACACAGAGAGAGGGGCCGAAAGAGAGCCAAACAGAATGACAGGCAGGCAGATCACAAAGCACTGAAATTCACATTTTGCCCTGTAGATCCACTTAGTGTGTCTCTGTGTGTGTGTGTGTGTGTGTCTGTGTGGTCTGTGTGGTGTGTGTGTGTGTGTGTGTTTCTCTCCTCTGTCTTTTACACAAACAGCACATGTCACTGCATTTTCACCACCTTTCATGTGCAGTGCACTGGACTTGCCAGCTGGTGGGCGCCCTCCGGTGGAGAAGACAGGCAATTGAGTGTCACAAGCTGTTAGCTGATAATGTGGTCGAACAGCGGCAGACACTTTGTGCTGCATTCAGCCAGCAGAGGGAGCCCTCTTGTCAGATCACACTTTGACAGAAGCTGCCCTGCTTCTCCTTGTGTGCTTGTGTGACACTTGCCATGCATTTCAACACAAAAGGCATTACATATATGTGTAAAAGCAAATGTACGAGCTGTGATAACTGTTGCTGATAAGATGAAGACTAGACTGATATATGAAATATTCCTTTATTGGGTGAGAAAAGCAGACCGTGTCATAACTGCTTGAGTCATACAGAATAGATATCAGAGCCTTAAACAGGCTGACTTCTTTTTCTTTTTCTTTCTTTTTTTTTTTAAATTTCATAAATTTCATTCAATTGTTTCATTCCAGAACATTACAAAAGTACATGAGAACTCTGTACGCGGTCCAACTCAAACCCGGTGATCTCCAGAGAAATTAATTTTGACTGTAACTTAACGTGCAGAGGCACAACAGCTTATCTCCAGAGCGCACAAGCTGATCTCCTGATTTCTAATGTAGTTTTTCTTAAAACTGCATTTCTAATACTTCACCCTTTTCCTTTAAGCTACATTGGTTTCGTTGTAGTTGAAGTTTCCAATTCCACTTTAAAAGAGTGAAGGGACAAAAAAAAAGAGCACACAACAGGCTGACTTCTGCTAAATGGGTCAAACTGGGCAGAAAGTATCAACACATAACATCCTTATAGGATATGATGTAACTCTATAGATCAACTTGCTTCAGAATATATAAAGCATATAAACAATTACAGCATAGGATGCAACAAACACAGCAGTGCTACTAATCCAAATACTCAAAGCTTCATAGAACTGAAACAAACATTTATTGTTAGCTCCATTCTGCTGCTGATACATACTTTAGGTTTCTGAATATTAAACTTGTTGCTGCCTTTCATAGTGTGGACGAGGACATGCCAGGAACAGGAAACACAAGAGAGTCAGCCGTCCGAGCTTCACGGGGCCCGAATCAGCTGAACCCAAATTCAGCCCACCGCTGCCTCCAAATCTCCTCGTCCTCCTCCGCCTCCTGCGACCTTTAGGCAGCAGCAGCCAGGTAAAGCATGCACTGTGACTCACTGTCCCAGCACCACAGGCCCTCTCTCACACTGACATCTCTACTCATTTCTTGTTTTGCCCTGACCGGTGAGCCGCTCTGTGTGTGCGTGCGTGCGTGGTGTGTGTGTGTGACACAGAGAGAGAGGGGCCGAAAGAGAGCCAACAGAATGACAGGCAGGCAGATCACAAAGCACTGAAATTCACATTTTGCCTGTAGATCCACTTAGTGTGTCTCTGTGTGTGTGTGTGTGTGTGTCTGTGTGTGTCTGTGTGTGTGTGTGTGTGTGTGTGTTTCTCTCTCTCTGTCTTTTACACAACAGCACATGTCACTGCATTTTCACCACCTTTCATGTGCAGTGCACTGGACTTGCCAGCTGGTGGGCGCCCTCCGGTGGAGAAGACAGGCAATTGAGTGTCACAAGCTGTTAGCTGATAATGTGGTCGAACAGCGGCAGACACTTTGTGCTGCATTCAGCCAGCAGAGGGAGCCCCTCTTGTCAGATCACACTTTGACAGAAGCTGCCTGCTCTCCTTGTGTGCTTGTGTGACACTTGCCATGCATTTCAACACAAAAGGCATTACATATATGTGTAAAAGCAATGTACGAGCTGTGATAACTGTTGCTGATAAGATGAAGACTAGACTGATATATGAATATTCCTTTATTGGGTGAGAAAAGCAGACCGTGTCATAACTGCTTTGAGTCATACAGAATAATATCAGAGCCTTAAACAGGCTGACTTCTTTTTCTTTTCTTTTCTTTCTTTTTTTTAAATTTCATAAAATTTCATTCAATTGTTTCATTCCAGAACATTAACAAAGTACATGAGAACCTCTGTACGCGGTCCACCTCAAACCCGGTGATCTCCAGAGAAATTAATTTTGACTGTAACTTAACGTGCAGAGGCACAACAGCTTATCTCCAGAGCGCACAAGCTGATCTCCTGATTTCTAATGTAGTTTTCTTAAAAACTGCATTTCTAATACTTCACCCCTTTTCCTTTAAGCTACATTGGTTTCGTGTAGTTGAAGTTTCCAAATTCCACTTTAAAAGAGTGAAGGGACAAAAAAAAAGAAGCACACAAACAGGCTGACTTCTGCTAAATGGGTCAAACTGGGCAGAAAGTATACAAACACATAACATCCTTATAGGATATGATGTAACTCTATAGATCAACTTGCTTCAGAATATATAAAGCATATAAACAATTACAGCAATAGGATGCAACAAACACAGCAGTGCTACTAATCCAAAATACTCAAAGCTTCATAGAACTGAAACAAACATTTATTGTTAGCTCCATTCTGCTGCTGATACATACTTTAGGTTTCTGAATATTAAACTTGTTGCTGCCTTTCATAGTGTGGACGAGGACATGCCAGGAACAGGAAACACAAGAGAGTCAGCCGTCCGAGCTTCACGGGGCCCGAATCAGCTGAACCCAAATTCAGCCCACCGCTGCCTCCAAATCTCCTCGTCCTCTCCTCCGCCTCCTGCGACCTTTAGGCAGCAGCAGCCAGGTAAAGCATGCACTGTGACTCACTGTCCCAGCACCACAGGCCCTCTCTCACACTGACATCTCTACTCATTTCTCTTGTTTTGCCCTGATCTGTGAGCCGCTCTGTGTGTGCGTGCGTGCGTGTGTGTGTGTGTGTGACACAGAGAGAGAGGGGCCGAAAGAGAGCCAAACAGAATGACAGGCAGGCAGATCACAAGCACTGAAATTCACATTTTGCCCTGTAGATCCACTTAGTGTGTCTCTGTGTGTGTGTGTGTGTGTGTCTGTGTGTGTCTGTGTGTGTGTGTGTGTGTGTGTGTGTTTCTCTCTCTCTGTCTTTTACACAAACAGCACATGTCACTGCATTTTCACCACCTTTCATGTGCAGTGCACTGGACTTGCCAGCTGGTGGGCGCCCTCCGGTGGAGAAGACAGGCAATTGAGTGTCACAAGCTGTTAGCTGATAATGTGGTCGAACAGCGGCAGACACTTTGTGCTGCATTCAGCCAGCAGAGGGAGCCCCTCTTGTCAGATCACACTTTGACAGAAGCTGCCCTGCTTCTCCTTGTGTGCTTGTGTGACACTTGCCATGCATTTCAACACAAAAGGCATTACATATATGTGTAAAAAGCAAATGTACGAGCTGTGATAACTGTTGCTGATAAGATGAAGACTAGACTGATATATGAAATATTCCTTTATTGGGTGAGAAAAGCAGACCGTGTCATAACTGCTTTGAGTCATACAGAATAGATATCAGAGCCTTAAACAGGCTGACTTCTTTTTCTTTTTCTTTTCTTTCTTTTTTTTAAATTTCATAAAATTTTCATTCAATTGTTTCATTCCAGAACATTAACAAAAGTACATGAGAACCTCTGTACGCGGTCCAACTCAAACCCGGTGATCTCCAGAGAAATTAATTTTGACTGTAACTTAACGTGCAGAGGCACAACAGCTTATCTCCAGAGCGCACAAGCTGATCTCCTGATTTCTAATGTAGTTTTTCTTAAAAACTGCATTTCTAATACTTCACCCCTTTTCCTTTAAGCTACATTGGTTTCGTTGTAGTTGAAGTTTCCAAATTCCACTTTAAAAGAGTGAAGGGACAAAAAAAAGAAGCACACAAACAGGCTGACTTCTGCTAAATGGGTCAAACTGGGCAGAAAGTATACAAACACATAACATCCTTATAGGATATGATGTAACTCTATAGATCAACTTGCTTCAGAATATATAAAGCATATAAACAATTACAGCAATAGGATGCAACAAACACAGCAGTGCTACTAATCCAAAATACTCAAAGCTTCATAGAACTGAAACAAACATTTATTGTTAGCTCCATTCTGCTGCTGATACATACTTTAGGTTTCTGAATATTAAACTTGTTGCTGCCTTTCATAGTGTGGACGAGGACATGCCAGGAACAGGAAACACAAGAGAGTCAGCCGTCCGAGCTTCACGGGGCCCGAATCAGCTGAACCCAAATTCAGCCCACCGCTGCCTCCAAATCTCCTCGTCCTCTCCTCCGCCTCCTGCGACCTTTAGGCAGCAGCAGCCAGGTAAAGCATGCACTGTGACTCACTGTCCCAGCACCACAGGCCCTCTCTCACACTGACATCTCTACTCATTTCTCTTGTTTTGCCCTGACCGGTGAGCCGCTCTGTGTGTGCGTGCGTGCGTGTGTGTGTGTGTGACACAGAGAGAGAGGGGCCGAAAGAGAGCCAAACAGAATGACAGGCAGGCAGATCACAAAGCACTGAAATTCACATTTTGCCCTGTAGATCCACTTAGTGTGTCTCTGTGTGTGTGTGTGTGTGTGTCTGTGTGTGTCTGTGTGTGTGTGTGTGTGTGTGTGTGTTTCTCTCTCTCTGTCTTTTACACAAACAGCACATGTCACTGCATTTTCACCACCTTTCATGTGCAGTGCACTGGACTTGCCAGCTGGTGGGCGCCCTCCGGTGGAGAAGACAGGCAATTGAGTGTCACAAGCTGTTAGCTGATAATGTGGTCGAACAGCGGCAGACACTTTGTGCTGCATTCAGCCAGCAGAGGGAGCCCCTCTTGTCAGATCACACTTTGACAGAAGCTGCCCTGCTTCTCCTTGTGTGCTTGTGTGACACTTGCCATGCATTTCAACACAAAAGGCATTACATATATGTGTAAAAAGCAAATGTACGAGCTGTGATAACTGTTGCTGATAAGATGAAGACTAGACTGATATATGAAATATTCCTTTATTGGGTGAGAAAAGCAGACCGTGTCATAACTGCTTTGAGTCATACAGAATAGATATCAGAGCCTTAAACAGGCTGACTTCTTTTTCTTTTTCTTTTCTTTCTTTTTTTTAAATTTCATAAAATTTTCATTCAATTGTTTCATTCCAGAACATTAACAAAAGTACATGAGAACCTCTGTACGCGGTCCAACTCAAACCCGGTGATCTCCAGAGAAATTAATTTTGACTGTAACTTAACGTGCAGAGGCACAACAGCTTATCTCCAGAGCGCACAAGCTGATCTCCTGATTTCTAATGTAGTTTTTCTTAAAAACTGCATTTCTAATACTTCACCCCTTTTCCTTTAAGCTACATTGGTTTCGTTGTAGTTGAAGTTTCCAAATTCCACTTTAAAAGAGTGAAGGGACAAAAAAAAAGAAGCACACAAACAGGCTGACTTCTGCTAAATGGGTCAAACTGGGCAGAAAGTATACAAACACATAACATCCTTATAGGATATGATGTAACTCTATAGATCAACTTGCTTCAGAATATATAAAGCATATAAACAATTACAGCAATAGGATGCAACAAACACAGCAGTGCTACTAATCCAAAATACTCAAAGCTTCATAGAACTGAAACAAACATTTATTGTTAGCTCCATTCTGCTGCTGATACATACTTTAGGTTTCTGAATATTAAACTTGTTGCTGCCTTTCATAGTGTGGACGAGGACATGCCAGGAACAGGAAACACAAGAGAGTCAGCCGTCCGAGCTTCACGGGGCCCGAATCAGCTGAACCCAAATTCAGCCCACCGCTGCCTCCAAATCTCCTCGTCCTCTCCTCCGCCTCCTGCGACCTTTAGGCAGCAGCAGCCAGGTAAAGCATGCACTGTGACTCACTGTCCCAGCACCACAGGCCCTCTCTCACACTGACATCTCTACTCATTTCTCTTGTTTTGCCCTGACCGGTGAGCCGCTCTGTGTGTGCGTGCGTGCGTGTGCTTGCCTGTGCGTGTGTGTGTGTGTGTGTGTGTGTCTCTGTGTGTGACACAGAGAGAGGGAGAGAAAGGCACCTGACGTGCTTTGGGAAACCAAACCCTCAAACAAAGCAAAGAGACTGACAGATGCAACAAGAGATTGTATTATTTGTGGTAAGCCACGACGTCTTGCTCTCCAATTGTAGTCTGCGGCCCGAAGCCAAAGGAGCGGAGGAGCAGGTGACGCAGTGCTCCAAAGGCCTGCTTCTGCTCTCTCCCTTCTGCTGTCTCCTTCTGCAAGCGCTTCTGTGCAGGGAGACGTCTTACCAAAAGGTTTACAGCTCTGTCTCCAGATAGGAGGGTCTGACAAAGACAGGGCGGCCACCCGTGGAGTCGGGGTAGGGTTCCGCATGCGTGGGCGCATCACATGACCTCTCTCCAACCACTGCCCCATCCTGCAAAGGTACTCTGAACGGTGCCATGTCGGGCGCCCACGGATGGGCACGGACACAGGCGACACAGTGCCAGTGGAACCAGGCCCTTTGGACCTTCGTATCTCCAATTGGGACCGTTTTGTCCCATCCTCTTTGGTCCGATTCGCCATATCTCCAGAACCGAAAAGGCCATCGGTGCCGGCACTTCACCACAGCGTCCGCCACCCATCAAAACCCCGCCTACACACCAACATCAGCCCTCTACGCCTCTTACTTTTCCAGTTATTACACTTTTGTCCCATCCTCTCCTGGCTTTTCTCCCTTAACCCTAACCCTAACCCTAACCCTCTCCTGACTTTTCTCCCCTTAACCTAACCCTAACCACTTAGTATTCTGGCCTTTAAACCTAATTAATTGGATTAATAATTCATAATTCATTCTTTTTAATTTGGCCCTAAACCCACTTATTGGATATAAAATTACAATAAATTAATTATAAATTTAAAGTTAAAAACTCAATTCATTAATTACATTAAAAATTGGAAAACATATACAGTTGGGGTTAAAAACATAATGTACATGATTAAAAAATATCATACATGTGATTAAAAATGACTTACATGATTAACAAACTGCTTAACATGATTATAAATTATTTACATGGTTAAAAATTAATATTTTTCTAAAAACATATTATTGACATTGAGGGGTGATTAAAAATACATTGGCAAAAATTCTATTCAAAAAACTAAAAACGAAAATGCAATAAACTGATTTGACATTTTAAAACTAAATTCAAAACAACGAACCTGACATGTAAAAGTGGGAGGGTATAAATAGAAGGGAAGGCACTCTCTGCTCATTCCACTCCAAACCACCGGACAGAGCAGATCGCTGAGAGCAAGCCTGTTTGTTTCTTTTGTTGGTGTGTGCCTAGGCCTGAAGAAGACCTTCACAGGTCGAAACGTCGCCGCACGGGCACACAAATTAATATTCATTTGGCCTTTTTGTAATTTTATTTTTATTTAAAAACTAAAAGGTTTTTTTAAAAACCAATTTATTTTCTTTCTTTAAAAAATTTTTCTTTAAAAACTAAACGGTTTTTTTCAAAACCAATTCATTTTTTTCTAAACCAATTCATTTTCTTTCATTTATTTCCCTAAATTTTTAAGTTAAAACTTACAAATTTAAGTTAAAAATCTTTAATTTAAAATTTGGTAGAAAAACCATTTAAAACACTTGCCTCCATCCAAATCACCATGGTTGGATGGACTTCAGACTGGACCCTGGTGCGTTATGGCAGACGCCGTGGACAATCCGGGGTCCAGGACCCTTACCGGGGGATGGCCCGTGCACCGCCCGCCTCCAATTGGAGGAGGGGCCCAAACTCTTATCCTAACCCTAACCCCCCCTAACCCACCTCCTAACCCTACCCTAGTTCAGTATCCCGCAGCAGGAGTATGAAAAGGTGTCCACTTCTCTTAAAGACATGATCGTGGGGATTTTCATCAAAAACAATAAGTTTGAGAAAGCAGAAGAGGTGCTGATGAAACACTTTCCTCCCAAAAATATTGGAAAGAGAGTAATATTCATGGGTCTCATCAGGAAAAAAAAAAAAATTCATGACGTCATTGAGCAAATCAACTTTCAGCAGTTCAAGGAGGAAAGGGGTCGCTCCCGTATGAAGACCAAGATCAATCGACCCCAATCTCAAGACCAGGATTGGTCTTCTTGGGACTGGGGAAGGAGGGGCCCGGGAGGGATGGACCGTGAATACCTCGGTCCTCCCCAGGGAGGACGGGGCCGTAACCCACCTCCTAACCCTACCCTAGCTCAGTATCCCGCAGCAGGAGTATGAAAAGGTGTCCACTTCTCTTAAAGACATGATCGTGGGGATTTTCATCAAAAACAGTAAGTTTGAGAAAGCAGAAGAGGTGCTGATGAAACACTTTCCTCCCAAAAATATTGGAAAGAGAGCAATATTCATGGTTCTCATCAGGAAAAAGAATAACATTCATGACGTCATTGAGCAAATCAACTTTCAGCAGTTCAAGGAGGAAAGGGGTCGCTCCCGTATGCAGACCAAGATCAATCGACCCCAATCTCAAGACCAGGATTGGTCTTCTTGGGACCGGGGAGGGAGGGGCCCGGGAGGGAAGGACCGTGCATACCTCGGTCCTCCCCAGGGAGGACGGGGCCGTAACCCACGTCCTAACTCTGGGTAAATATAGATGTCCCTTAGTGTTCTTTATTCTTCACTTACAGTGTTAATAGCTTCCATTGTTTTTTCTCTTCAGTAAATATAGTGAGATTCCAGAAGTGACACTGCAAAATAAACACATTTCCTTTTCTGCACTTCTCCAAAAAAAACAAAACAAAAACCACTAACGCTAGGTTCCCACACACTAGGGTATCACACACTAGGGTATCACACACTAGGGTCCATAGGGTTAGGGTTTTCAACATTTTACACCCTGACATGGCCTTTCCACTTACCCTAAGGTCCGTGAAGGTGTGCTGACACACCACAAAACTTGCATGTACACACTTGCACAGAACGCTCTCAAGCGCCCTACCGCCTCGTCTGATCGGCCCCACAAACTCGCCTGCCGACACTTGGAACACAGACTTTGACTTTCGGACGGAACCTGGCACACAGACCCAACGTATTCCCACCTTATCTCCACGCAGGAAAGTCCCAGAACCGCGAGTATCACACCCTCGGACTGGGGGTTGGATTCCGCATCCGCAGATGGGTCACTCGGCACCAATCGGTCACCTGACCCAAAAAGGTGGAGTCACATGTTAGGTCACCGATCCCTGCCATGTTGGGTGTCTAACGACCCGGGAGGGGCTGCTGAGTATAGTGGTCGTGGAAAGAGACCGATCGGACACTCCTATCTGCCACTTTGACCTTTTGGTCTGGTCAATTTTTGACCGATTTGCACCAAGTCCAGAACCGTTGGTGCTATCGACATGGGGTCTTCACCAGCGAGTCCGCAGGACCCCAAAACCCCCCACTAGACACCACTTCCATCCCTCTACGCCTCTTACTTTTCCAGTTATTACACTTTTGTCACATCCTCTCCTGGCTTTTCTCCCCTTAACCTAACAGTTAAACCTCATCATGCCTGCATTGGTCCACTGGAGGGCGCCAAATCACAGAGCGCTGAAATTCAAATTTTTCCCTGCAGACCTCACAGTGTGTGTCTGTGTGTGTGTCTGTCTGTCTGTGTGCGTGCGTGCGTGCCTGTGTGTGTGTGTGTGTGTGTGTGTGTGTGTGTGTGTGACAGAGAGAGAGTGACACTTGCTGTGCATTTCAACACAAAAGGCAGTACTCTTGCTCTTTGGGATTATCTGGGGAAAGTGCTTTTATGTACTAGGCTTTCTCGATATTTTTCAGGTTTCTTTTCACTTTTGTATTGTACAAATTACTTCTTTGTCTGTGTAACTTTAAGCTTCAGTGTAAAATAAATGGGATCTGCACACACAAAACAAAAAAGAAGTTAAACCCTCTCCCCCCCCCCCCCCCAGACACTCAAACAAAGCACAGAGAAAGACATTCTATCTTTGACAGTGTATATATACATGTATTATATATAAGAGACAAATATTGTTCCTTCAGTGTGTTGCCATTACTACATTTGGCTCAATGCCTACATATATGTGTAAAAAGCAAATGTACGAGCTGTGATAACTGTTGCTGATAAGATGAAGAGTAGACTGATATATGAAATATTCCTTTATTGGGTGAGAAAAGCAGACCGTGTCATAACTGCTTTGAGTCATACAGAATAGATATCAGAGCCTTAAACAGGCTCACTTCTGTTTTTCTCTTTTCTTTCTTTTTTTTAAATTTCATAAAATTTTCATTCAATTGTTTCATTCCAGAACATTAACAAAAGTACATGAGAACCTCTGTACGCGGTCCAACTCAAACCCGGTGATCTCCAGAGAAATTAATTTTGACTGTAACTTAACGTGCAGAGGCACAACAGCTTATCTCCAGAGCGCACAAGCTGATCTCCTGATTTCTAATGTAGTTTTTCTTAAAACTGCATTTCTAATACTTCACCCCTTTTCCTTTAAGCTACATTGGTTTGGTTATAGTTGAAGTTTCCAAATTCCACTTTAAAAGAGTGAAGGGACAAAAAAAAGAAGCACACAAACAGGCTGACTTCTGCTAAATGGGTCAAACTGGGCAGAAAGTATACAAACACATAACATGCTTATAGGATATGATGTAACACTATAGATCAACTTGCTTCAGAATATATAAAGCATATAAACAATTACAGCAATAGGATGCAACAAACACAGCAGTGCTACTAATCCAAAATACTCAAAGCTTCACAGAACTGAAACAAACATTTATTGTTAGCTCCATTCTGCTGCTGATACATACTTTAGGTTTCTGAATATTAAACTTGTTGCTGCCTTTCATAGTGTGGACGAGGACATGCCAGGAACAGGAAACACAAGAGAGTCAGCCGTCCGAGCTTCACGGGGCCCGAATCAGCTGAACCCAAATTCAGCCCACCGCTGCCTCCAAATCTCCTCGTCCTCTCCTCCGCCTCCTGCGACCTTTAGGCAGCAGCAGCCAGGTAAAGCATGCACTGTGACTCACTGTCCCAGCACCACAGGCCCTCTCTCACACTGACATCTCTACTCATTTCTCTTGTTTTGCCCTGATCTGTGAGCCGCTCTGTGTGTGCGTGCGTGCGTGTGTGTGTGTGTGTGACACAGAGAGAGAGGGGCCGAAAGAGAGCCAAACAGAATGACAGGCAGGCAGATCACAAAGCACTGAAATTCACATTCTGCCCTGTAGATCCACTTAGTGTGTCTCTGTGTGTGTGTGTGTCTGTGTGTGTGTGTGTGTGTGTGTGTGTTTCTCTCTCTCTGTCTTTTACACAAACAGCACATGTCACTGCATTTTCACCACCTTTCATGTGCAGTGCACTGGACTTGCCAGCTGGTGGGCGCCCTCCGGTGGAGAAGACAGGCAATTGAGTGTCACAAGCTGTTAGCTGATAATGTGGTCGAACAGCGGCAGACACTTTGTGCTGCATTCAGCCAGCAGAGGGAGCCCCTCTTGTCAGATCACACTTTGACAGAAGCTGCCCTGCTTCTCCTTGTGTGCTTGTGTGACACTTGCCATGCATTTCAACACAAAAGGCATTACATATATGTGTAAAAAGCAAATGTACGAGCTGTGATAACTGTTGCTGATAAGATGAAGACTAGACTGATATATGAAATATTCCTTTATTGGGTGAGAAAAGCAGACCGTGTCATAACTGCTTTGAGTCATACAGAATAGATATCAGAGCCTTAAACAGGCTGACTTCTTTTTCTTTTTCTTTTCTTTCTTTTTTTTAAATTTCATAAAATTTTCATTCAATTGTTTCATTCCAGAACATTAACAAAAGTACATGAGAACCTCTGTACGCGGTCCACCTCAAACCCGGTGATCTCCAGAGAAATTAATTTTGACTGTAACTTAACGTGCAGAGGCACAACAGCTTATCTCCAGAGCGCACAAGCTGATCTCCTGATTTCTAATGTAGTTTTTCTTAAAAACTGCATTTCTAATACTTCACCCCTTTTCCTTTAAGCTACATTGGTTTCGTTGTAGTTGAAGTTTCCAAATTCCACTTTAAAAGAGTGAAGGGACAAAAAAAAGAAGCACACAAACAGGCTGACTTCTGCTAAATGGGTCAAACTGGGCAGAAAGTATACAAACACATAACATCCTTATAGGATATGATGTAACTCTATAGATCAACTTGCTTCAGAATATATAAAGCATATAAACAATTACAGCAATAGGATGCAACAAACACAGCAGTGCTACTAATCCAAAATACTCAAAGCTTCATAGAACTGAAACAAACATTTATTGTTAGCTCCATTCTGCTGCTGATACATACTTTAGGTTTCTGAATATTAAACTTGTTGCTGCCTTTCATAGTGTGGACGAGGACATGCCAGGAACAGGAAACACAAGAGAGTCAGCCGTCCGAGCTTCACGGGGCCCGAATCAGCTGAACCCAAATTCAGCCCACCGCTGCCTCCAAATCTCCTCGTCCTCTCCTCCGCCTCCTGCGACCTTTAGGCAGCAGCAGCCAGGTAAAGCATGCACTGTGACTCACTGTCCCAGCACCACAGGCCCTCTCTCACACTGACATCTCTACTCATTTCTCTTGTTTTGCCCTGATCTGTGAGCCGCTCTGTGTGTGCGTGCGTGCGTGTGTGTGTGTGTGTGACACAGAGAGAGAGGGGCCGAAAGAGAGCCAAACAGAATGACAGGCAGGCAGATCACAAAGCACTGAAATTCACATTTTGCCCTGTAGATCCACTTAGTGTGTCTCTGTGTGTGTGTGTGTGTGTGTGTGTGTGTGTCTGTGTGTGTGTGTGTGTGTGTGTGTGTTTCTCTCTCTCTGTCTTTTACACAAACAGCACATGTCACTGCATTTTCACCACCTTTCATGTGCAGTGCACTGGACTTGCCAGCTGGTGGGCGCCCTCCGGTGGAGAAGACAGGCAATTGAGTGTCACAAGCTGTTAGCTGATAATGTGGTCGAACAGCGGCAGACACTTTGTGCTGCATTCAGCCAGCAGAGGGAGCCCCTCTTGTCAGATCACACTTTGACAGAAGCTGCCCTGCTTCTCCTTGTGTGCTTGTGTGACACTTGCCATGCATTTCAACACAAAAGGCATTACATATATGTGTAAAAAGCAAATGTACGAGCTGTGATAACTGTTGCTGATAAGATGAAGACTAGACTGATATATGAAATATTCCTTTATTGGGTGAGAAAAGCAGACCGTGTCATAACTGCTTTGAGTCATACAGAATAGATATCAGAGCCTTAAACAGGCTGACTTCTTTTTCTTTTTCTTTTCTTTCTTTTTTTTAAATTTCATAAAATTTTCATTCAATTGTTTCATTGCAGAACATTAACAAAAGTACATGAGAACCTCTGTACGCGGTCCAACTCAAACCCGGTGATCTCCAGAGAAATTAATTTTGACTGTAACTTAACGTGCAGAGGCACAACAGCTTATCTCCAGAGCGCACAAGCTGATCTCCTGATTTCTAATGTAGTTTTTCTTAAAAACTGCATTTCTAATACTTCACCCCTTTTCCTTTAAGCTACATTGGTTTGGTTATAGTTGAAGTTTCCAAATTCCACTTTAAAAGAGTGAAGGGACAAAAAAAAGAAACACACAAACAGGCTGACTTCTGCTAAATGGGTCAAACTGGGCAGAAAGTATACAAACACATAACATGCTTATAGGATATGATGTAACTCTATAGATCAACTTGCTTCAGAATATATAAAGCATATAAACAATTACAGCAATAGGATGCAACAAACACAGCAGTGCTACTAATCCAAAATACTCAAAGCTTCATAGAACTGAAACAAACATTTATTGTTAGCTCCATTCTGCTGCTGATACATACTTTAGGTTTCTGAATATTAAACTTGTTGCTGCCTTTCATAGTGTGGACGAGGACATGCCAGGAACAGGAAACACAAGAGAGTCAGCCGTCCGAGCTTCACGGGGCCCGAATCAGCTGAACCCAAATTCAGCCCACCGCTGCCTCCAAATCTCCTCGTCCTCTCCTCCGCCTCCTGCGACCTTTAGGCAGCAGCAGCCAGGTAAAGCATGCACTGTGACTCACTGTCCCAGCACCACAGGCCCTCTCTCACACTGACATCTCTACTCATTTCTCTTGTTTTGCCCTGATCTGTGAGCCGCTCTGTGTGTGCGTGCGTGCGTGTGTGTGTGTGTGTGACACAGAGAGAGAGGGGCCGAAAGAGAGCCAAACAGAATGACAGGCAGGCAGATCACAAAGCACTGAAATTCACATTCTGCCCTGTAGATCCACTTAGTGTGTCTCTGTGTGTGTGTGTGTGTGTGTGTGTGTGTGTCTGTGTGTGTGTGTGTGTGTGTGTGTTTCTCTCTCTCTGTCTTTTACACAAACAGCACATGTCACTGCATTTTCACCACCTTTCATGTGCAGTGCACTGGACTTGCCAGCTGGTGGGCGCCCTCCGGTGGAGAAGACAGGCAATTGAGTGTCACAAGCTGTTAGCTGATAATGTGGTCGAACAGCGGCAGACACTTTGTGCTGCATTCAGCCAGCAGAGGGAGCCCCTCTTGTCAGATCACACTTTGACAGAAGCTGCCCTGCTTCTCCTTGTGTGCTTGTGTGACACTTGCCATGCATTTCAACACAAAAGGCATTACATATATGTGTAAAAAGCAAATGTACGAGCTGTGATAACTGTTGCTGATAAGATGAAGACTAGACTGATATATGAAATATTCCTTTATTGGGTGAGAAAAGCAGACCGTGTCATAACTGCTTTGAGTCATACAGAATAGATATCAGAGCCTTAAACAGGCTGACTTCTTTTTCTTTTTCTTTTCTTTCTTTTTTTTAAATTTCATAAAATTTTCATTCAATTGTTTCATTCCAGAACATTAACAAAAGTACATGAGAACCTCTGTACGCGGTCCAACTCAAACCCGGTGATCTCCAGAGAAATTAATTTTGACTGTAACTTAACGTGCAGAGGCACAACAGCTTATCTCCAGAGCGCACAAGCTGATCTCCTGATTTCTAATGTAGTTTTTCTTAAAAACTGCATTTCTAATACTTCACCCCTTTTCCTTTAAGCTACATTGGTTTCGTTGTAGTTGAAGTTTCCAAATTCCACTTTAAAAGAGTGAAGGGACAAAAAAAAGAAGCACACAAACAGGCTGACTTCTGCTAAATGGGTCAAACTGGGCAGAAAGTATACAAACACATAACATCCTTATAGGATATGATGTAACTCTATAGATCAACTTGCTTCAGAATATATAAAGCATATAAACAATTACAGCAATAGGATGCAACAAACACAGCAGTGCTACTAATCCAAAATACTCAAAGCTTCATAGAACTGAAACAAACATTTATTGTTAGCTCCATTCTGCTGCTGATACATACTTTAGGTTTCTGAATATTAAACTTGTTGCTGCCTTTCATAGTGTGGACGAGGACATGCCAGGAACAGGAAACACAAGAGAGTCAGCCGTCCGAGCTTCACGGGGCCCGAATCAGCTGAACCCAAATTCAGCCCACCGCTGCCTCCAAATCTCCTCGTCCTCTCCTCCGCCTCCTGCGACCTTTAGGCAGCAGCAGCCAGGTAAAGCATGCACTGTGACTCACTGTCCCAGCACCACAGGCCCTCTCTCACACTGACATCTCTACTCATTTCTCTTGTTTTGCCCTGACCGGTGAGCCGCTCTGTGTGTGCGTGCGTGCGTGTGCTTGCCTGTGCGTGTGTGTGTGTGTGTGTGTGTGTCTCTGTGTGTGACACAGAGAGAGGGAGAGAAAGGCACCTGACGTGCTTTGGGAAACCAAACCCTCAAACAAAGCAAAGAGACTGACAGATGCAACAAGAGATTGTATTATTTGTGGTAAGCCACGACGTCTTGCTCTCCAATTGTAGTCTGCGGCCCGAAGCCAAAGGAGCGGAGGAGCAGGTGACGCAGTGCTCCAAAGGCCTGCTTCTGCTCTCTCCCTTCTGCTGTCTCCTTCTGCAAGCGCTTCTGTGCAGGGAGACGTCTTACCAAAAGGTTTACAGCTCTGTCTCCAGATAGGAGGGTCTGACAAAGACAGGGCGGCCACCCGTGGAGTCGGGGTAGGGTTCCGCATGCGTGGGCGCATCACATGACCTCTCTCCAACCACTGCCCCATCCTGCAAAGGTACTCTGAACGGTGCCATGTCGGGCGCCCACGGATGGGCACGGACACAGGCGACACAGTGCCAGTGGAACCAGGCCCTTTGGACCTTCGTATCTCCAATTGGGACCGTTTTGTCCCATCCTCTTTGGTCCGATTCGCCATATCTCCAGAACCGAAAAGGCCATCGGTGCCGGCACTTCACCACAGCGTCCGCCACCCATCAAAACCCCCGCCTACACACCAACATCAGCCCTCTACGCCTCTTACTTTTCCAGTTATTACACTTTTGTCCCATCCTCTCCTGGCTTTTCTCCCCTTAACCCTAACCCTAACCCTAACCCTCTCCTGACTTTTCTCCCCTTAACCTAACCCTAACCACTTAGTATTCTGGCCTTTAAACCTAATTAATTGGATTAATAATTCATAATTCATTCTTTTTAATTTGGCCCTAAACCCACTTATTGGATATAAAATTACAATAAATTAATTATAAATTTAAAGTTAAAAAACTCAATTCATTAATTACATTAAAAAATTGGAAAACATATACAGTTGGGGTTAAAAACATAATGTACATGATTAAAAAATATCATACATGTGATTAAAAATGACTTACATGATTAACAAACTGCTTAACATGATTATAAATTATTTACATGGTTAAAAAATTAATATTTTTCTAAAAACATATTATTGACATTGAGGGGTGATTAAAAAATACATTGGCAAAAATTCTATTCAAAAAACTAAAAACGAAAATGCAATAAACTGATTTGACATTTTAAAACTAAATTCAAAACAACGAACCTGACATGTAAAAGTGGGAGGGTATAAATAGAAGGGAAGGCACTCTCTGCTCATTCCACTCCAAACCACCGGACAGAGCAGATCGCTGAGAGCAAGCCTGTTTGTTTCTTTTGTTGGTGTGTGCCTAGGCCTGAAGAAGACCTTCACAGGTCGAAACGTCGCCGCACGGGCACACAAATTAATATTCATTTGGCCTTTTTGTAATTTTATTTTTATTTAAAAACTAAAAGGTTTTTTAAAAACCAATTTATTTTCTTTCTTTAAAAAATTTTTCTTTAAAAACTAAACGGTTTTTTTCAAAACCAATTCATTTTTTCTAAACCAATTCATTTTCTTTCATTTATTTCCCTAAATTTTTAAGTTAAAACTTACAAATTTAAGTTAAAAATCTTTAATTTAAAATTTGGTAGAAAAACCATTTAAAAACACTTGCCTCCATCCAAATCACCATGGTTGGATGGACTTCAGACTGGACCCTGGTGCGTTATGGCAGACGCCGTGGACAATCCGGGGTCCAGGACCCTTACCGGGGGATGGCCCGTGCACCGCCCGCCTCCAATTGGAGGAGGGGCCCAAACTCTTATCCTAACCCTAACCCCCCCTAACCCACCTCCTAACCCTACCCTAGTTCAGTATCCCGCAGCAGGAGTATGAAAAGGTGTCCACTTCTCTTAAAGACATGATCGTGGGGATTTTCATCAAAAACAATAAGTTTGAGAAAGCAGAAGAGGTGCTGATGAAACACTTTCCTCCCAAAAATATTGGAAAGAGAGTAATATTCATGGGTCTCATCAGGAAAAAAAAAAAAATTCATGACGTCATTGAGCAAATCAACTTTCAGCAGTTCAAGGAGGAAAGGGGTCGCTCCCGTATGAAGACCAAGATCAATCGACCCCAATCTCAAGACCAGGATTGGTCTTCTTGGGACTGGGGAAGGAGGGGCCCGGGAGGGATGGACCGTGAATACCTCGGTCCTCCCCAGGGAGGACGGGGCCGTAACCCACCTCCTAACCCTACCCTAGCTCAGTATCCCGCAGCAGGAGTATGAAAAGGTGTCCACTTCTCTTAAAGACATGATCGTGGGGATTTTCATCAAAAACAGTAAGTTTGAGAAAGCAGAAGAGGTGCTGATGAAACACTTTCCTCCCAAAAATATTGGAAAGAGAGCAATATTCATGGTTCTCATCAGGAAAAAGAATAACATTCATGACGTCATTGAGCAAATCAACTTTCAGCAGTTCAAGGAGGAAAGGGGTCGCTCCCGTATGCAGACCAAGATCAATCGACCCCAATCTCAAGACCAGGATTGGTCTTCTTGGGACCGGGGAGGGAGGGGCCCGGGAGGGAAGGACCGTGCATACCTCGGTCCTCCCCAGGGAGGACGGGGCCGTAACCCACGTCCTAACTCTGGGTAAATATAGATGTCCCTTAGTGTTCTTTATTCTTCACTTACAGTGTTAATAGCTTCCATTGTTTTTTCTCTTCAGTAAATATAGTGAGATTCCAGAAGTGACACTGCAAAATAAACACATTTCCTTTTCTGCACTTCTCCAAAAAAAACAAAACAAAAACCACTAACGCTAGGTTCCCACACACTAGGGTATCACACACTAGGGTATCACACACTAGGGTCCATAGGGTTAGGGTTTTCAACATTTTACACCCTGACATGGCCTTTCCACTTACCCTAAGGTCCGTGAAGGTGTGCTGACACACCACAAAACTTGCATGTACACACTTGCACAGAACGCTCTCAAGCGCCCTACCGCCTCGTCTGATCGGCCCCACAAACTCGCCTGCCGACACTTGGAACACAGACTTTGACTTTCGGACGGAACCTGGCACACAGACCCAACGTATTCCCACCTTATCTCCACGCAGGAAAGTCCCAGAACCGCGAGTATCACACCCTCGGACTGGGGGTTGGATTCCGCATCCGCAGATGGGTCACTCGGCACCAATCGGTCACCTGACCCAAAAAGGTGGAGTCACATGTTAGGTCACCGATCCCTGCCATGTTGGGTGTCTAACGACCCGGGAGGGGCTGCTGAGTATAGTGGTCGTGGAAAGAGACCGATCGGACACTCCTATCTGCCACTTTGACCTTTTGGTCTGGTCAATTTTTGACCGATTTGCACCAAGTCCAGAACCGTTGGTGCTATCGACATGGGGTCTTCACCAGCGAGTCCGCAGGACCCCAAAACCCCCCACTAGACACCACTTCCATCCCTCTACGCCTCTTACTTTTCCAGTTATTACACTTTTGTCACATCCTCTCCTGGCTTTTCTCCCCTTAACCTAACAGTTAAACCTCATCATGCCTGCATTGGTCCACTGGAGGGCGCCAAATCACAGAGCGCTGAAATTCAAATTTTTCCCTGCAGACCTCACAGTGTGTGTCTGTGTGTGTGTCTGTCTGTCTGTGTGCGTGCGTGCGTGCCTGTGTGTGTGTGTGTGTGTGTGTGTGTGTGTGTGTGACAGAGAGAGAGTGACACTTGCTGTGCATTTCAACACAAAAGGCAGTACTCTTGCTCTTTGGGATTATCTGGGGAAAGTGCTTTTATGTACTAGGCTTTCTCGATATTTTTCAGGTTTCTTTTCACTTTTGTATTGTACAAATTACTTCTTTGTCTGTGTAACTTTAAGCTTCAGTGTAAAATAAATGGGATCTGCACACACAAAACAAAAAAGAAGTTAAACCCTCTCCCCCCCCCCCCCCCAGACACTCAAACAAAGCACAGAGAAAGACATTCTATCTTTGACAGTGTATATATACATGTATTATATATAAGAGACAAATATTGTTCCTTCAGTGTGTTGCCATTACTACATTTGGCTCAATGCCTACATATATGTGTAAAAAGCAAATGTACGAGCTGTGATAACTGTTGCTGATAAGATGAAGAGTAGACTGATATATGAAATATTCCTTTATTGGGTGAGAAAAGCAGACCGTGTCATAACTGCTTTGAGTCATACAGAATAGATATCAGAGCCTTAAACAGGCTCACTTCTGTTTTTCTCTTTTCTTTCTTTTTTTTAAATTTCATAAAATTTTCATTCAATTGTTTCATTCCAGAACATTAACAAAAGTACATGAGAACCTCTGTACGCGGTCCAACTCAAACCCGGTGATCTCCAGAGAAATTAATTTTGACTGTAACTTAACGTGCAGAGGCACAACAGCTTATCTCCAGAGCGCACAAGCTGATCTCCTGATTTCTAATGTAGTTTTTCTTAAAAACTGCATTTCTAATACTTCACCCCTTTTCCTTTAAGCTACATTGGTTTGGTTATAGTTGAAGTTTCCAAATTCCACTTTAAAAGAGTGAAGGGACAAAAAAAAAGAAGCACACAAACAGGCTGACTTCTGCTAAATGGGTCAAACTGGGCAGAAAGTATACAAACACATAACATGCTTATAGGATATGATGTAACACTATAGATCAACTTGCTTCAGAATATATAAAGCATATAAACAATTACAGCAATAGGATGCAACAAACACAGCAGTGCTACTAATCCAAAATACTCAAAGCTTCACAGAACTGAAACAAACATTTATTGTTAGCTCCATTCTGCTGCTGATACATACTTTAGGTTTCTGAATATTAAACTTGTTGCTGCCTTTCATAGTGTGGACGAGGACATGCCAGGAACAGGAAACACAAGAGAGTCAGCCGTCCGAGCTTCACGGGGCCCGAATCAGCTGAACCCAAATTCAGCCCACCGCTGCCTCCAAATCTCCTCGTCCTCTCCTCCGCCTCCTGCGACCTTTAGGCAGCAGCAGCCAGGTAAAGCATGCACTGTGACTCACTGTCCCAGCACCACAGGCCCTCTCTCACACTGACATCTCTACTCATTTCTCTTGTTTTGCCCTGATCTGTGAGCCGCTCTGTGTGTGCGTGCGTGCGTGTGTGTGTGTGTGTGACACAGAGAGAGAGGGGCCGAAAGAGAGCCAAACAGAATGACAGGCAGGCAGATCACAAAGCACTGAAATTCACATTCTGCCCTGTAGATCCACTTAGTGTGTCTCTGTGTGTGTGTGTGTCTGTGTGTGTGTGTGTGTGTGTGTGTTTCTCTCTCTCTGTCTTTTACACAAACAGCACATGTCACTGCATTTTCACCACCTTTCATGTGCAGTGCACTGGACTTGCCAGCTGGTGGGCGCCCTCCGGTGGAGAAGACAGGCAATTGAGTGTCACAAGCTGTTAGCTGATAATGTGGTCGAACAGCGGCAGACACTTTGTGCTGCATTCAGCCAGCAGAGGGAGCCCCTCTTGTCAGATCACACTTTGACAGAAGCTGCCCTGCTTCTCCTTGTGTGCTTGTGTGACACTTGCCATGCATTTCAACACAAAAGGCATTACATATATGTGTAAAAAGCAAATGTACGAGCTGTGATAACTGTTGCTGATAAGATGAAGACTAGACTGATATATGAAATATTCCTTTATTGGGTGAGAAAAGCAGACCGTGTCATAACTGCTTTGAGTCATACAGAATAGATATCAGAGCCTTAAACAGGCTGACTTCTTTTTCTTTTTCTTTTCTTTCTTTTTTTAAATTTCATAAAATTTTCATTCAATTGTTTCATTCCAGAACATTAACAAAAGTACATGAGAACCTCTGTACGCGGTCCAACTCAAACCCGGTGATCTCCAGAGAAATTAATTTTGACTGTAACTTAACGTGCAGAGGCACAACAGCTTATCTCCAGAGCGCACAAGCTGATCTCCTGATTTCTAATGTAGTTTTTCTTAAAAACTGCATTTCTAATACTTCACCCCTTTTCCTTTAAGCTACATTGGTTTCGTTGTAGTTGAAGTTTCCAAATTCCACTTTAAAAGAGTGAAGGGACAAAAAAAAAGAAGCACACAAACAGGCTGACTTCTGCTAAATGGGTCAAACTGGGCAGAAAGTATACAAACACATAACATCCTTATAGGATATGATGTAACTCTATAGATCAACTTGCTTCAGAATATATAAAGCATATAAACAATTACAGCAATAGGATGCAACAAACACAGCAGTGCTACTAATCCAAAATACTCAAAGCTTCATAGAACTGAAACAAACATTTATTGTTAGCTCCATTCTGCTGCTGATACATACTTTAGGTTTCTGAATATTAAACTTGTTGCTGCCTTTCATAGTGTGGACGAGGACATGCCAGGAACAGGAAACACAAGAGAGTCAGCCGTCCGAGCTTCACGGGGCCCGAATCAGCTGAACCCAAATTCAGCCCACCGCTGCCTCCAAATCTCCTCGTCCTCTCCTCCGCCTCCTGCGACCTTTAGGCAGCGCATCGCCTGCTACTGGGACCTTTCGGCAGCAGCAGCCAGGTAAAGCATGCACTGTGACTCACTGTCCCAGCACCACAGGCCCTCTCTCACACTGACATCTCTACTCATTTCTCTTGTTTTGCCCTGACCTGTGAGCCGCTGTGTGTGTGTATGTGTGCGTGCGTGCGTGTGCTGGCCTGTGCGTGTGTGTGTGTGTGTGTGTGTCTGTGTGTCTCTGTGTGTGACACAGAGAGAGGGAGAGAAAGGCACCTGACGTGCTTTGGAAAACCAAACCCTCAAACAAAGCAAAGAGACTGACAGATGCAACAAGAGATTGTATTATTTGTGGTAAGCCACGACGTCTTGCTCTCCAATTGTAGTCTGCGGCCCGAAGCCAAAGGAGCGGAGGAGCAGGTGACGCAGTGCTCCAAAGGCCTGCTTCTGCTCTCTCCCTTCTGCTGTCTCCTTCTGCAAGCGCTTCTGTGCAGGGAGACATCTTACCAAAAGGTTTACAGCTCTGTCTCCAGATAGGAGGGTCTGACAAAGACAGGGCGGCCACCCGTGGAGTCGGGGTAGGGTTCCGCATGCGTGGGCGCATCACATGACCTCTCTCCAACCACTGCCCCATCCTGCAAAGGTACTCTGAACGGTGCCATGTCGGGCGCCCACGGATGCGCCCGGACACAGGCGACACAGTGCCAGTGGAACCAGGCCCTTTGGACCTTCGTATCTCCAATTGGGACCGTTTTGTCCCATCCTCTTTGGTCCGATTCGCCATATCTCCAGAACCGAAAAGGCCATCGGTGCCGGCACTTCACCACAGCGTCCGCCACCCATCAAAACCCCCGCCTACACACAAACATCAGCCCTCTACGCCTCTTACTTTTCCAGTTATTACACTTTTGTCCCATCCTCTCCTGGCTTTTCTCCCCTTAACCCTAACCCTAACCCCCTAACCCTAACCCCCCTTCATTCCCCAAACCTCACTCATGTGAGGAACCCTCATGTTCAATAGTTCATTAACATTGTTTTAAAACACATTGAAAAATACACAACATCACTGCAAAAAAACAAAAAAATACACAAAAAACTCTAAAATATCTTGAAAAAACATCAAAAACTTCATTTCTATTTGTTCACATTGTTTGTAAATAGTTAAAAATAATTTTTCCTGTTAGTATTGTGTACAACGTTGTTTATCTTTAAAACATGCAAAATTCATAATTAAAAATATAATTAAAAGCACCAAAAATGAATAAACAGAAAAAAATATAAAAACCACCAAAAACACCAAAAAAATATTTAAAATCAGTTCATAAAATACTAAAAACACTTTCAAACGAAGTTTCATTTAAAACTTTTATGTTGGTTAAAAACTATTAAAAAACCTTAAAAAACAATTTTGTATTACTCAATTATATGCACATTTTCTATTTTCTATTTTTTTCATCACTATTGGCAAGGCTGCAAAAACTCCAAACATCAGTTCATTGAAAACTGCATTTTCAGTTTACTTCATCAGAGGCTATATAAGGGGAGGAGTGCTGAACACCCTCATTCTTGCCCTGACAGCCGAAGGAGCAACATCTCCTGATAGCTTACAGCAGCCAGTTTTTCAGTTTGTACAGCGTGTGCCCTGGCCTGAAGAAGACCCTGTTGGGTCGAAACGTTGCCCCGGGCACACTACTAATTGGCCTATTTTGAATTTATTAAAAATTAATTAATTTTTTTATTTTTATTAAAAAAATCACTTTTTTCGTTCTTTTCATTTTATTATCTTTTTTGCATTATTAATTAGATACATTACCATTCATACCTACATTCATAAATAACAAACAAATACATTTTATTAAACTATAATACCAAAGGCTGCATCATCCACACAATTTCATTATTAGATAACAAAGGCTTCACCAGAGACAAGACAAAACAACACAACAAAAAACAAAACAAAAAAATGGTCTACCTGGAGGATGACCAGGATTGGATCCCTGTACGGTACCGGGGACGGCGCTTAGTGCCTGGTGGCCGTAACAGGCAGTGGAGTAGCGGGAGGGCCCAAGGGAAGGACCGTGCACCTCCGCGTCCCTTTAGGGACCGGAACACTTTTCCTCTCCCTAACCCCTAACCCCTAACCCTAACCCCTATACCTCGGTCCTCCCCAGGGAGGACGGGGCCGTAACCCACCTCCTAACCCTACCCTAGTTCAGTATCCCGCAGCAGGAGTATGAAAAGGTGTCCACTTCTCTTAAAGACATGATCGTGGGGATTTTCATCAAAAACAGTAAGTTTGAGAAAGCAGAAGAGGTGCTGATGAAACACTTTCCTCCCAAAAATATTGGAAAGAGAGCAATATTCATGGGTCTCATCAGGAAAAAGAATAAGATTCATGACGTCATTGAGCAAATCAACTTTCAGCAGTTCAAGGAGGAAAGGGGTCGCTCCCGTATGCAGACCAAGATCAATCGACCCCAATCTCAAGACCAGGATTGGTCTTCTTGGGACCGGGGAGGGAGGGGCCCGGGAGGGAAGGACCGTGCATACCTCGGTCCTCCCCAGGGAGGACGGGGCCGTAACCCACGTCCTAACCCCTAACCCTAACCCCTAACCCTAACCCCCCCCTGCCCTGTAGATCCACTTAGTGTGGCCCCCCTTTCCCTGGCGGGTTGCAGAGTATGGGGGTGCCTACTGGGGTCAGCGGGGGAGCTGGCCCCAGGGAGGGGTCACTTGCCCCTCCCTTCCTTCCCTCCCCATCTCCAGCTGCCTCCCTCTTCTCGCTCCACCACAGTCACCCACACATGCAGGGCCTTGGGGTAGGGGTGTGTCACCAGGGTGCAGGGGAGGCATCCCCCCCTCTGTCCCCTTCTGGCTGCCTCTGCCTCAATTTTATCCCACAACTTAGACATTCACATTACTCACACTCTCATTACACATACATATAGGATCTTGGGGTGGGCACGCCACACAGAATCCAAATTACCATCAGGGTGTACACCTCACCCCTGGCGTCGTTGCCCACCTCTCAATTTTAAATACACGTAGACATTGAGGGCTAGCAGGAGGGGCTATACGCTTACCTGCTGCTCTGGCAGGTAGCTCCATGCCCTCCTGGGTTTTAAATGCACCTTAGAACACACATACATCAACACTACATATGAGCGGGTGGAGGGAGGTTTGGAGTCTTCACACACCCCCGTTTTCTGCGGCCTGCTGGAGCGGGGGGGCTAGGAGGAGGAGTTGGCCGTCCGACTGGGGTCTGGAATGTGGGGCCTCCCTGCTGCTGCGGAGTCGGGGCGGTCTGCTTCTCCCCACCGCAGGGAAAAGGGTAACACCACCTGGGTCTGGGTGCAGTTTCCCCCTCCAGGGGCAAGGGTACCCGGACCCGGTTCTTAGAGTACGCTTGGGGAGAGTGATTGTGTGTACAGCGTCTCTTTATGTCTGTCTCCGCGTTGGTTGAGTGTGGAATAATTGCCTATGAGAGCATGAGGGTGGGAATGGATGTTTGTATCTGTGTGTGCCTGTATGTCTGTGTCTATATGTCAGGTTGGGTATCAGACGCCACCTCTCTGGGGACATCTCAGGCCCTCCAAGGTTTGGAGGCCTATCTCCCCCCACCACTTCCCCTGCCGGTGGTGGACGCCCTCAGACATCGGTGCGTTGGTGGTTCTCTGTGTCCGGGGTGGGCGCCCAGGTACACACCGGCTCACTCCTTGGCGGCTGCTTATCGGGGCCTGGAGCCTGGGGCTCGCTCGGGCCACTTCGGAGGCGGGGTGTCCTCGGCCTCTCGGCCCAGGGCTCGGTCACTCAGGCACAGCTGGCTGCCGGCGGAGCTCACGGGCACGTCACTGCAACCCCCCGGCTTCTGCTCCGCGGCTGCTGAGTGACCCCTCATCTGGGACTGTCCTCAGCTCTTTCTGGGATAGTGACGCGGCTGCCCCTCTGTTGGTCTTCCTTGGTCTCTTGTGTTCTGGGGGCCTCTGGATGTCTGGAGTTTTGATCTCCTCCATACCTGCTTCATGCCCTGGAGGACGGGGCAGTGGCCCCCCACACCCTCTAGCAGATCATTACATGAAGGAACCTTTTAAAAACAAGCGCGTTCATGCTCACAGGTATACACACAGGTGATCACACACAAACTACACCCTTTTTTGGCTCTTACCTCAAAGCACACTGTGCGCTGTCGATCTTACGTGCTGCACAATAATGTTTAATATTTAGTATTTACTGTCATATTCCCATAGATCATTGTGATGTTGTTTATTACTCTCGTTTTCTTCTGCTTGCTTTCTCTTTCTTTCTCAACAGGTGAACCAGATGATCGATATATGTATTTTTTGTCTGCTTATTTTGTTGGTTTTTGGTTTTTTGCCCTTTTTCCCCGTCCCTCTTCCCCGCTGTTTTTCTTTCCCTCTTTCTTTCTCCCCTTTCTTTCCCCCAGTTAAGTCTGTCCCGTATTCAGCAAGTGAAAATAAAATAAACAATAAAAGGTGAATCAAATGGACCATTACGGCAAGGCTGGGATGGTCAATTTGGTAAAGTAAATCCGTTGGGCATCTTTCTTCGCCTTTAGACAATAATTCTGATGGCAAAAGAACCAAACGGGACAGGTCAAAAAAAAAAAAAAAAAAAAAAAAAAAGATCCACTTAGTGTGTCTCTCTGTGTGTGTGTGTGTGTGTGTGTGTGTGAGTGTGTGTGTGACAGAGAGAGAGTGCCACTTGCTGTGTATTTCAACACAAAAGGCAGTACTCTTACTGTTTGGGATTATCTGGGGAAAGTGCTTTTGTGTACTAGGCTTTCTCTATATTTTTCAGGTTTCTTTTCACTTTTGTATTGTACAAATTACTTCTTTGTCTGTGTAGCTTTAAGCTTTAGTGTAAAATAAATGGGATCTGCACACAGAAAACAAAAGAGGAGTTAAAGCCTCCCCCCCCCCAGACACTCAAACAAAGCACAGAGAAAGACAGACCCACAAGGCCATTCTGTTATTGCGTTAACTGATCATGTGTTGCCCTGCCACTTGCAGGCCTCATCCTGCCGCACATATGTGTGCACCAGGACATGCCAGGAACAGGAAACACAAGAGAGTCAGCCATCCAAGCTTCACAGGGCCCGAATCAGCTGAACCCATATTCAGCCCACCGCTGCCTCCAAATCTCCTCCTCCTCTCCTCCGCCTGCTGGGACCAGTAGGCAGCGCATCGCCTGCTACTGGGACCTTTCGGCAGCAGCAGCCAGGTAAAGCATGCACTGTGACTCACTGTCCCAGCACCACAGGCCCTCTCTCACACTGACATCTCTACTCATTTCTCTTGTTTTGCTCTCATTTCTCAGCCGCTCTGTGTGTGCGTGCGTGCGTGCGTGTGTGTGTGTGTGACACAGAGAGAGAGGGGCCGAAAGAGAGCCACACAGAATGACAGGCAGGCAGATAACAAAGCACTGAAATTCAAATTTTGCCCTGTAGATCCACTTAGTGTGTCTCTCTGTGTGTGTGTGTGTGTGTGTGTGTGTGTCTGTGTGTGTGTGTGTGTGTGTGTGTGTGTGTGTGTTTCTCTCTCTCTGTCTTTTACACAAACAGCACATGTCACTGCATTTTCACCACCTTTCATGTGCAGTGCACTGGACTTGCCAGCTGGTGGGCGCCCTCCGGTGGACCAGACAGGCAATTGAGTGTCACAAGCTGTTGTGTGACACTTGCTGTGCATTTCAACACAAAAGGCAGTACTCTTCCTCTTTGGGATTATCTGGGGAAAGTGCTTTTGCGTACTAGGCTTTCTCTATATTTTCCAGGGGTTTTTTTTCACTTTTGTATTGTACAAATTACTTCTTTCTCTGTGTAGCTTTAAGCTTCAGTGTAACATAAATGGGATCTGCACACACAAAACAAAACAGAAGTTAAACCCTCCGCCCCCCCGGAGACTCAAACCAACCACAGAGAAAGACATTCTATCTTTGACAGTGTATATATACATGTATTATATATAAGAGACAAATATTGTTCCTTCAGTGTGTTGCCATTACTACATTTGGCTCAATGCCTACATATATGTGTAAAAAGCAAATGTACGAGCTGTGATAACTGTTGCTGATAAGATGAAGAGTAGACTGATATATGAAATATTCCTTTATTGGGTGAGGAAAGCAGACCTTGTCATAACTGCTTTGAGTCATACAGAATAGATATCAGAGCCTTAAACAGGCTCACTTCTGTTTTTTTCTTTTCTTTCTTTTTTTTAATTTCATAAAATTTAAATTCAATTGTTTCATTCCAGAACATTAACAAAAGTACATGAGAACCTCTGTACGCGGTTCAACTCAAACCCGGTGATCTCCAGAGAAATTAATTTTGACTGTAACTTAACGTGCAGAGGCACAACAGCTTATCTCCAGAGCGCACAAGCTGATCTCCTGATTTCTAATGTAGTTTTTCTTAAAAACTGCATTTCTAATACGTCACCCCTTTTCCTTTAAGCTACATTGGTTTCCTTGTAGTTGAAGTTTCCAAATTCCACTTTACAAAAGTGAAGGAGGAAAAAAAAAGCACACAAACAGGCTGACTTCTGCTAAATGGGTCAAACTGGGCAGAAAGTATACAAACACATAACATCCTTATAGAATATGATGTAACTCTATAGATCAACTTACTTCAGAATATATAAAGCATATAAACAATTACAGCAATAGGATGCAACAAACACAGCAGTGCTACTAATCCAAAATACTCAAAGCTTCATAGAACTGAAACAAACATTTATTTTTAGCTCCATTCTGCTGCTGATACATACTTTAGGTTTCTGAATATTAAACTTGTTGCTGCCTTTCATAGTGTGCACCAGGACATGCCAGGAACAGGAAACACAAGAGAGTCAGCCATCCAAGCTTCACAGGGCCCGAATCAGCTGAACCCATATTCAGCCCACCGCTGCCTCCAAATCTCCTCCTCCTCTCCTCCGCCTGCTGGGACCAGTAGGCAGCGCATCGCCTGCTACTGGGACCTTTCGGCAGCAGCAGCCAGGTAAAGCATGCACTGTGACTCACTGTCCCAGCACCACAGGCCCTCTCTCACACTGACATCTCTACTCAATTCTCTTGTTTTGCTCTCATTTCTCAGCCGCTCTGTGTGTGCGTGCGTGCGTGTGTGTGTGTGTGTGACACAGAGAGAGAGGGGCCGAAAGAGAGCCACACAGAATGACAGGCAGGCAGATCACAAAGCACTGAAATTCAAATTTTGCCCTGTAGATCCACTTAGTGTGTCTCTCTGTGTGTGTGTGTGTGTGTGTGTGTGTGTCTGTGTGTGTGTGTGTGTGTGTGTGTGTGTGTGTTTCTCTCTCTCTGTCTTTTACACAAACAGCACATGTCACTGCATTTTCACCACCTTTCATGTGCAGTGCACTGGACTTGCCAGCTGGTGGGCGCCCTCCGGTGGACCAGACAGGCAATTGAGTGTCACAAGCTGTTGTGTGACACTTGCTGTGCATTTCAACACAAAAGGCAGTACTCTTCCTCTTTGGGATTATCTGGGGAAAGTGCTTTTGCGTACTAGGCTTTCTCTATATTTTCCAGGGGTTTTTTTTCACTTTTGTATTGTACAAATTACTTCTTTCTCTGTGTAGCTTTAAGCTTCAGTGTAACATAAATGGGATCTGCACACACAAAACAAAACAGAAGTTAAACCCTCCGCCCCCCCGGAGACTCAAACCAACCACAGAGAAAGACATTCTATCTTTGACAGTGTATATATACATGTATTATATATAAGAGACAAATATTGTTCCTTCAGTGTGTTGCCATTACTACATTTGGCTCAATGCCTACATATATGTGTAAAAAGCAAATGTACGAGCTGTGATAACTGTTGCTGATAAGATGAAGAGTAGACTGATATATGAAATATTCCTTTATTGGGTGAGGAAAGCAGACCTTGTCATAACTGCTTTGAGTCATACAGAATAGATATCAGAGCCTTAAACAGGCTCACTTCTGTTTTTTTCTTTTCTTTCTTTTTTTTTAATTTCATAAAATTTAAATTCAATTGTTTCATTCCAGAACATTAACAAAAGTACATGAGAACCTCTGTACGCGGTTCAACTCAAACCCGGTGATCTCCAGAGAAATTAATTTTGACTGTAACTTAACGTGCAGAGGCACAACAGCTTATCTCCAGAGCGCACAAGCTGATCTCCTGATTTCTAATGTAGTTTTTCTTAAAAACTGCATTTCTAATACGTCACCCCTTTTCCTTTAAGCTACATTGGTTTCCTTGTAGTTGAAGTTTCCAAATTCCACTTTACAAAAGTGAAGGAGGAAAAAAAAAGCACACAAACAGGCTGACTTCTGCTAAATGGGTCAAACTGGGCAGAAAGTATACAAACACATAACATCCTTATAGAATATGATGTAACTCTATAGATCAACTTACTTCAGAATATATAAAGCATATAAACAATTACAGCAATAGGATGCAACAAACACAGCAGTGCTACTAATCCAAAATACTCAAAGCTTCATAGAACTGAAACAAACATTTATTTTTAGCTCCATTCTGCTGCTGATACATACTTTAGGTTTCTGAATATTAAACTTGTTGCTGCCTTTCATAGTGTGCACCAGGACATGCCAGGAACAGGAAACACAAGAGAGTCAGCCATCCAAGCTTCACAGGGCCCGAATCAGCTGAACCCAAATTCAGCCCACCGCTGCCTCCAAATCTCCTCGTCCTCTCCTCCGCCTCCTGCGACCTTTAGGCAGCAGCAGCCAGGTAAAGCATGCACTGTGACTCACTGTCCCAGCACCACAGGCCCTCTCTCACACTGACATCTCTACTCATTTCTCTTGTTTTGCCCTGATCTGTGAGCCGCTCTGTGTGTGCGTGCGTGCGTGTGTGTGTGTGTGTGACACAGAGAGAGAGGGGCCGAAAGAGAGCCAAACAGAATGACAGGCAGGCAGATCACAAAGCACTGAAATTCACATTTTGCCCTGTAGATCCACTTAGTGTGTCTCTGTGTGTGTGTGTGTGTGTGTCTGTGTGTGTCTGTGTGTGTGTGTGTGTGTGTGTGTGTTTCTCTCTCTCTGTCTTTTACACAAACAGCACATGTCACTGCATTTTCACCACCTTTCATGTGCAGTGCACTGGACTTGCCAGCTGGTGGGCGCCCTCCGGTGGAGAAGACAGGCAATTGAGTGTCACAAGCTGTTAGCTGATAATGTGGTCGAACAGCGGCAGACACTTTGTGCTGCATTCAGCCAGCAGAGGGAGCCCCTCTTGTCAGATCACACTTTGACAGAAGCTGCCCTGCTTCTCCTTGTGTGCTTGTGTGACACTTGCCATGCATTTCAACACAAAAGGCATTACATATATGTGTAAAAAGCAAATGTACGAGCTGTGATAACTGTTGCTGATAAGATGAAGACTAGACTGATATATGAAATATTCCTTTATTGGGTGAGAAAAGCAGACCGTGTCATAACTGCTTTGAGTCATACAGAATAGATATCAGAGCCTTAAACAGGCTGACTTCTTTTTCTTTTTCTTTTCTTTCTTTTTTTTAAATTTCATAAAATTTTCATTCAATTGTTTCATTCCAGAACATTAACAAAAGTACATGAGAACCTCTGTACGCGGTCCAACTCAAACCCGGTGATCTCCAGAGAAATTAATTTTGACTGTAACTTAACGTGCAGAGGCACAACAGCTTATCTCCAGAGCGCACAAGCTGATCTCCTGATTTCTAATGTAGTTTTTCTTAAAAACTGCATTTCTAATACTTCACCCCTTTTCCTTTAAGCTACATTGGTTTCGTTGTAGTTGAAGTTTCCAAATTCCACTTTAAAAGAGTGAAGGGACAAAAAAAAAGAAGCACACAAACAGGCTGACTTCTGCTAAATGGGTCAAACTGGGCAGAAAGTATACAAACACATAACATCCTTATAGGATATGATGTAACTCTATAGATCAACTTGCTTCAGAATATATAAAGCATATAAACAATTACAGCAATAGGATGCAACAAACACAGCAGTGCTACTAATCCAAAATACTCAAAGCTTCATAGAACTGAAACAAACATTTATTGTTAGCTCCATTCTGCTGCTGATACATACTTTAGGTTTCTGAATATTAAACTTGTTGCTGCCTTTCATAGTGTGGACGAGGACATGCCAGGAACAGGAAACACAAGAGAGTCAGCCGTCCGAGCTTCACGGGGCCCGAATCAGCTCAACCCAAATTCAGCCCACCGCTGCCTCCAAATCTCCTCGTCCTCTCCTCCGCCTCCTGCGACCTTTAGGCAGCAGCAGCCAGGTAAAGCATGCACTGTGACTCACTGTCCCAGCACCACAGGCCCTCTCTCACACTGACATCTCTACTCATTTCTCTTGTTTTGCCCTGACCGGTGAGCCGCTCTGTGTGTGCGTGCGTGCGTGTGTGTGTGTGTGTGACACAGAGAGAGAGGGGCCGAAAGAGAGCCAAACAGAATGACAGGCAGGCAGATCACAAAGCACTGAAATTCACATTTTGCCCTGTAGATCCACTTAGTGTGTCTCTGTGTGTGTGTGTGTGTGTGTCTGTGTGTGTCTGTGTGTGTGTGTGTGTGTGTGTGTGTTTCTCTCTCTCTGTCTTTTACACAAACAGCACATGTCACTGCATTTTCACCACCTTTCATGTGCAGTGCACTGGACTTGCCAGCTGGTGGGCGCCCTCCGGTGGAGAAGACAGGCAATTGAGTGTCACAAGCTGTTAGCTGATAATGTGGTCGAACAGCGGCAGACACTTTGTGCTGCATTCAGCCAGCAGAGGGAGCCCCTCTTGTCAGATCACACTTTGACAGAAGCTGCCCTGCTTCTCCTTGTGTGCTTGTGTGACACTTGCCATGCATTTCAACACAAAAGGCATTACATATATGTGTAAAAAGCAAATGTACGAGCTGTGATAACTGTTGCTGATAAGATGAAGACTAGACTGATATATGAAATATTCCTTTATTGGGTGAGAAAAGCAGACCGTGTCATAACTGCTTTGAGTCATACAGAATAGATATCAGAGCCTTAAACAGGCTGACTTCTTTTTCTTTTTCTTTTCTTTCTTTTTTTTAAATTTCATAAAATTTTCATTCAATTGTTTCATTCCAGAACATTAACAAAAGTACATGAGAACCTCTGTACGCGGTCCACCTCAAACCCGGTGATCTCCAGAGAAATTAATTTTGACTGTAACTTAACGTGCAGAGGCACAACAGCTTATCTCCAGAGCGCACAAGCTGATCTCCTGATTTCTAATGTAGTTTTTCTTAAAAACTGCATTTCTAATACTTCACCCCTTTTCCTTTAAGCTACATTGGTTTCGTTGTAGTTGAAGTTTCCAAATTCCACTTTAAAAGAGTGAAGGGACAAAAAAAAGAAGCACACAAACAGGCTGACTTCTGCTAAATGGGTCAAACTGGGCAGAAAGTATACAAACACATAACATCCTTATAGGATATGATGTAACTCTATAGATCAACTTGCTTCAGAATATATAAAGCATATAAACAATTACAGCAATAGGATGCAACAAACACAGCAGTGCTACTAATCCAAAATACTCAAAGCTTCATAGAACTGAAACAAACATTTATTGTTAGCTCCATTCTGCTGCTGATACATACTTTAGGTTTCTGAATATTAAACTTGTTGCTGCCTTTCATAGTGTGGACGAGGACATGCCAGGAACAGGAAACACAAGAGAGTCAGCCGTCCGAGCTTCACGGGGCCCGAATCAGCTGAACCCAAATTCAGCCCACCGCTGCCTCCAAATCTCCTCGTCCTCTCCTCCGCCTCCTGCGACCTTTAGGCAGCAGCAGCCAGGTAAAGCATGCACTGTGACTCACTGTCCCAGCACCACAGGCCCTCTCTCACACTGACATCTCTACTCATTTCTCTTGTTTTGCCCTGATCTGTGAGCCGCTCTGTGTGTGCGTGCGTGCGTGTGTGTGTGTGTGTGACACAGAGAGAGAGGGGCCGAAAGAGAGCCAAACAGAATGACAGGCAGGCAGATCACAAAGCACTGAAATTCACATTTTGCCCTGTAGATCCACTTAGTGTGTCTCTGTGTGTGTGTGTGTGTGTGTGTGTGTGTGTCTGTGTGTGTGTGTGTGTGTGTGTGTGTTTCTCTCTCTCTGTCTTTTACACAAACAGCACATGTCACTGCATTTTCACCACCTTTCATGTGCAGTGCACTGGACTTGCCAGCTGGTGGGCGCCCTCCGGTGGAGAAGACAGGCAATTGAGTGTCACAAGCTGTTAGCTGATAATGTGGTCGAACAGCGGCAGACACTTTGTGCTGCATTCAGCCAGCAGAGGGAGCCCCTCTTGTCAGATCACACTTTGACAGAAGCTGCCCTGCTTCTCCTTGTGTGCTTGTGTGACACTTGCCATGCATTTCAACACAAAAGGCATTACATATATGTGTAAAAAGCAAATGTACGAGCTGTGATAACTGTTGCTGATAAGATGAAGACTAGACTGATATATGAAATATTCCTTTATTGGGTGAGAAAAGCAGACCGTGTCATAACTGCTTTGAGTCATACAGAATAGATATCAGAGCCTTAAACAGGCTGACTTCTTTTTCTTTTTCTTTTCTTTCTTTTTTTTAAATTCATAAAATTTTCATTCAATTGTTTCATTGCAGAACATTAACAAAAGTACATGAGAACCTCTGTACGCGGTCCAACTCAAACCCGGTGATCTCCAGAGAAATTAATTTGACTGTAACTTAACGTGCAGAGGCACAACAGCTTATCTCCAGAGCGCACAAGCTGATCTCCTGATTTCTAATGTAGTTTTTCTTAAAAACTGCATTTCTAATACTTCACCCCTTTTCCTTTAAGCTACATTGGTTTGGTTATAGTTGAAGTTTCCAAATTCCACTTTAAAAGAGTGAAGGGACAAAAAAAAGAAACACACAAACAGGCTGACTTCTGCTAAATGGGTCAAACTGGGCAGAAAGTATACAAACACATAACATGCTTATAGGATATGATGTAACTCTATAGATCAACTTGCTTCAGAATATATAAAGCATATAAACAATTACAGCAATAGGATGCAACAAACACAGCAGTGCTACTAATCCAAAATACTCAAAGCTTCATAGAACTGAAACAAACATTTATTGTTAGCTCCATTCTGCTGCTGATACATACTTTAGGTTTCTGAATATTAAACTTGTTGCTGCCTTTCATAGTGTGGACGAGGACATGCCAGGAACAGGAAACACAAGAGAGTCAGCCGTCCGAGCTTCACGGGGCCCGAATCAGCTGAACCCAAATTCAGCCCACCGCTGCCTCCAAATCTCCTCGTCCTCTCCTCCGCCTCCTGCGACCTTTAGGCAGCAGCAGCCAGGTAAAGCATGCACTGTGACTCACTGTCCCAGCACCACAGGCCCTCTCTCACACTGACATCTCTACTCATTTCTCTTGTTTTGCCCTGATCTGTGAGCCGCTCTGTGTGTGCGTGCGTGCGTGTGTGTGTGTGTGTGACACAGAGAGAGAGGGCCGAAAGAGAGCCAAACAGAATGACAGGCAGGCAGATCACAAAGCACTGAAATTCACATTCTGCCCTGTAGATCCACTTAGTGTGTCTCTGTGTGTGTGTGTGTGTGTGTGTGTGTGTCTGTGTGTGTGTGTGTGTGTGTGTGTGTTTCTCTCTCTCTGTCTTTTACACAAACAGCACATGTCACTGCATTTTCACCACCTTTCATGTGCAGTGCACTGGACTTGCCAGCTGGTGGCGCCCTCCGGTGGAGAAGACAGGCAATGAGTGTCACAAGCTGTTAGCTGATAATGTGGTCGAACAGCGGCAGACACTTTGTGCTGCATTCAGCCAGCAGAGGGAGCCCCTCTTGTCAGATCACACTTTGACAGAGCTGCCCTGCTTCTCCTTGTGTGCTTGTGTGACACTTGCCATGCATTTCACACAAAAGGCATTACATATATGTGTAAAAGCAAATGTACGAGCTGTGATAACTGTTGCTGTAAGATGAAGACTAGACTGATATATGAATATTCCTTATTGGGTGAGAAAAGCAGACCGTGTCATAACTGCTTTGAGTCATACAGAATAGATATCAGAGCCTTAAACAGGCTGACTTCTTTTTTCTTTTCTTTTCTTTCTTTTTTTAAATTTCATAAAATTTTCATTCAATTGTTTCATTCCAGACATTAACAAAAGTACATGAGAACCTCTGTACGCGGTCCACCTCAAACCCGGTGATCTCCAGAGAAATTAATTTTGACTGTAACTTAACGTGCAGAGGCACAACAGCTTATCTCCAGAGCGCACAGCTGATCTCCTGATTTCTAATGTAGTTTTTCTTAAAAACTGCATTTCTAATACTTCACCCCTTTTCCTTTAAGCTACATTGGTTTCGTTGTAGTTGAAGTTTCCAAATTCCACTTTAAAAGAGTGAAGGGACAAAAAAAAGAAGCACACAAACAGGCTGACTTCTGCTAAATGGGTCAAACTGGGCAGAAAGTATACAAACACATAACATGCTTATAGGATATGATGTAACACTATAGATCAACTTGCTTCAGAATATATAAAGCATATAAACAATTACAGCAATAGGATGCAACAAACACAGCAGTGCTACTAATCCAAATACTCAAAGCTTCACAGAACTGAAACAAACATTTATTGTTAGCTCCATTCTGCTGCTGATACATACTTTAGGTTTCTGAATATTAAACTGTTGCTGCCTTTCATAGTGGGACGAGGACATGCCAGGAACAGGAAACACAAGAGAGTCAGCCTCCGAGCTTCACGGGGCCGAATCAGCTGAACCCAAATTCAGCCCACCGCTGCCTCCAAATCTCCTCGTCCTCCTCCGCCTCCTGCACCTTTAGGCAGCAGCAGCCAGGTAAAGCATGCACTGTGACTCACTGTCCCAGCACCACAGGCCCTCTCTCACACTGACATCTCTACTCATTCTCTTGTTTTGCCCTGACCGTGAGCCGCTCTGTGTGCGTGCGTGCGTGTGGTGTGTGTGCACAGAGAGAGAGGGCCAAAGAGAGCCAAACAGAATGACAGGCAGGCAGATCACAAAGCACTGAAATTCACATTTGCCGTAGATCCACTTAGTGTGTCTCTGTGTGTGTGTGTGTGTGTCTGTGTGTGTCGTGTGTGTGTGTGTGTGTGTGTGTTTCTCTCTCTCTGTCTTTACACAAACAGCACATGTCACTGCATTTCACCACCTTTCATGTGCAGTGCACTGACTTGCCAGCTGTGGCGCCCTCCGGTGGAGAAGACAGGCAATTGAGTGTCACAAGCT
>NW_020329333.1:0-17557 GCF_001858045.2 Oreochromis niloticus | reverse complement strand
CAAATTCCACTTTAAAAGAGGAAGGGACAAAAAAAAGAAGCACACAAACAGGCTGACTTCTGCTAAATGGGTCAAACTGGGCAGAAGTATACAAACACATAACATCCTTATAGGATATGATGTAACTCTATAGATCAACTTGCTTCAGAATATATAAAGCATATAAACATTACAGCAATAGGATGCAACAAACACAGCAGTGCTACTAATCCAAAATACTCAAAGCTTCATAGAACTGAAACAAACATTTATTGTTAGCTCCATTCTGCTGCTGATACATACTTTAGGTTTCTGAATATTAAACTTGTTGCTGCCTTTCATAGTGTGGACGAGGACATGCCAGGAACAGGAAACACAAGAGAGTCAGCCGTCCGAGCTTCACGGGCCCGAATCAGCTGAACCCAAATTCAGCCACCGCTGCCTCCAAATCTCCTCGTCCTCTCCTCCGCCTCCTGCGACCTTTAGGCAGCGCATCGCCTGCTACTGGGACCTTTCGGCAGCAGCAGCCAGGTAAAGCATGCACTGTGACTCACTGTCCCGCACCACAGGCCCTCTCTCACACTGACATCTCTATCATTTCTCTTGTTTTGCCCTGACCTGTGAGCCGCTGTGTGTGTATGTGTGCGTGCGTGCGTGTGCTGGCCTGTGCGTGTGTGGTGTGTGTGTGTGTCTGTGTGTCTCTGTGTGTGCACAGAGAGAGGGAGAGAAAGGCACCTGACGTGCTTTGGAAAACAAACCCTCAAACAAAGCAAAGAGACTGACAGATGCAACAAGAGATTGTATTATTTGTGGTAAGCCACGACGTCTTGCTCTCCAATTGTAGTCTGCGGCCCGAAGCCAAAGGAGCGGAGGAGCAGGTGACGCAGTGCTCCAAAGGCCTGCTTCTGCTCTCTCCTTCTGCTGTCTCCTTCTGCAAGCGCTTCTGTGCAGGGAGACATCTTACCAAAAGGTTTACAGCTCTGTCTCCAGATAGGAGGGTCTGACAAAGACAGGGCGGCCACCCGTGGAGTCGGGGTAGGGTTCCGCATGCGTGGGCGCATCACATGACCTCTCTCCAACCACTGCCCCATCCTGCAAAGGTACTCTGAACGGTGCCATGTCGGGCGCCCACGGATGCGCCCGGACACAGGCGACACAGTGCCAGTGGAACCAGGCCCTTTGGACCTTCGTATCTCCAATTGGGACCGTTTTGTCCATCCTCTTTGGTCCGATTCGCCATATCTCCAGAACCGAAAAGGCCATCGGTGCCGGCACTTCACCACAGCGTCCGCCACCCATCAAAACCCCGCCTACACACATCAGCCCTCTACGCCTCTTACTTTTCCAGTTATTACACTTTTGTCCCATCCTCTCCTGGCTTTTCTCCCCTTAACCCTAACCTAACCCCTAACCCTAACCCCCCCTTCATTCCCCAAACCTCACTCATGTGAGGAACCCTCATGTTCAATAGTTCATTAACATTGTTTTAAAACACATTGAAAAATACACAACATCACTGCAAAAAAACAAAAAAATACACAAAAAACTCTAAAATTTTGAAAAAACATCAAAAACTTCATTTCTATTTGTTCACATTGTTTGTAAATAGTTAAAATAATTTTTCCTGTTAGTATTGTGTACAACGTTGTTTATCTTTAAAACATGCAAAATTCATAATTAAAATATAATTAAAGCACCAAAAATGAATAAACAGAAAAAAATAAAAACCACCAAAACACCAAAAAATATTTAAAATCAGTTCATAAATACTAAAACACTTTCAAACGAAGTTTCATTTAAAACTTTTATGTTGGTTAAAACTATTAAAAACCTTAAAAAACAATTTTGTATTACTCAATTATATGCACATTTTCTATTTTCTATTTTTTTCATCACTATTGGCAAGGCTGCAAAAACTCCAAACATCAGTTCATTGAAAACTGCATTTTCAGTTTACTTCATCAGAGGCTATATAAGGGGAGGAGTGCTGAACACCCTCATTCTTGCCCTGACAGCCGAAGGAGCAACATCTCCTGATAGCTTACAGCAGCCAGTTTTTCAGTTTGTACAGCGTGTGCCCTGGCCTGAAGAAGACCCTGTTGGGTCGAAACGTTGCCCCGGGCACACTACTAATTGGCCTATTTTGATTTAAAAATTAATTAATTTTTTATTTTATAAAAAAATCACTTTTCGTTCTTTTCATTTTATTATCTTTTTGCATTATTAATTAGATACATTAACATTCATATAAATAACAACAAATACATTATTAACTATAATACCAAGGCTGCATCATCCACACAATTCATTATTAGATAACAAGGCTTCACCAGAGACAGACAAACAACACAAAAAAAACAAAACAAAAAAATGGTCTACCTGGAGGATGACCAGATGGATCCTGTACGGTACGGGGACGGCGCTTAGTGCCTGGTGGCCGTAACAGGCAGTGGAGTAGCGGGAGGCCCAAGGGAAGGACCGTGCACCTCCGCGTCCTTTAGGGACCGAACACTTTCCTCTCCCTAACCCTAACCCTAACCCTAACCTATACCTCGGTCCTCCCAGGAGGACGGGGCCGTAACCCACCTCCTAACCCTACCCTAGTTCAGTACCGCAGCAGGAGTATGAAAAGGTGTCCATTCTCTTAAAGACATGATCGTGGGGATTTCATCAAAAACAGTAAGTTGAGAAGCAGAAGAGGTGCTGATGAAACTTTCCTCCCAAAAATATTGGAAGAGAGCAATATTCATGGGTCTCATCAGGAAAAGATAAGATTCATGACGTCATTGAGCAAATCAACTTTCAGCAGTTCAAGGAGGAAAGGGGTCGCTCCCGTATGCAGACCAAGATCAATCGACCCCAATCTCAAGACCAGGATTGGTCTTCTTGGGACCGGGGAGGGAGGGGCCCGGGAGGGAAGGACCGTGCATACCTCGGTCCTCCCCAGGGAGGACGGGCCGTAACCACGTCCTAACCCTAACCCTAACCCCTAACCCTAACCCCCCTGCCCTGTAGATCCACTTAGTGTGGCCCCCTTTCCCTGGCGGGTTGCAGAGTATGGGGTGCCTACTGGGGTCAGCGGGGGAGCTGGCCCCAGGGAGGGGTCACTTGCCCCTCCCTTCCTTCCCTCCCATCTCCAGCTGCCTCCCTCTTCTCGCTCCACCACAGTCACCACACATGCAGGGCCTTGGGGTAGGGGTGTGTCACCAGGGTGCAGGGGAGGCATCCCCCCCTCTGTCCCTTCTGGCTGCCTCTGCCTCAATTTATCCCACAACTTAGACATTCACATTACTCACACTCTCATTACACATACATATAGGATCTTGGGGGTGGGCACGCCACACAGAATCCAAATTACCATCAGGGTGTACACCTCACCCTGGCGTCGTTGCCCACCTCTCAATTTAAATACACGTAGACATTGAGGGCTAGCAGGAGGGCTATACGCTTACCTGCTGCTCTGGCAGGTAGCTCCATGCCCTCCTGGGTTTTAAATGCACCTTAGAACACACATACATCAACACTACATATGAGCGGGTGGAGGGAGGTTTGGAGTCTTCACACACCCCCGTTTTCTGCGGCCTGCTGGAGCGGGGGGCTAGGAGGAGGAGTTGGCCGTCCGACTGGGGTCTGGAATGTGGGCCTCCCTGCGCTGCGGAGTCGGGGCGGTCTGCTTCTCCCCACCGCAGGGAAAAGGGTAACACCACCTGGGTCTGGGTGCAGTTCCCCCTCCAGGGGCAAGGGTACCCGGACCCGGTTCTTAGAGTACGCTTGGGGAGAGTGATTGTGTGTACAGCGTCTCTTTATGTCTGTCTCCGCGTTGGTTGAGTGTGGAATAATTGCCTATGAGAGCATGAGGGTGGGAATGGATGTTTGTATCTGTGTGTGCCTGTATGTCTGTGTCTATATGTCAGGTTGGGTATCAGACGCCACCTCTCTGGGGACATCTCAGGCCCTCCAAGGTTTGGAGGCCTATCTCCCCCACACTTCCCTGCCGTGGTGGACGCCCTCAGACATCGGTGCGTTGGTGGTTCTCTGTGTCGGGGGTGGGCGCCCAGGTACACACCGGCTCACTCCTTGGCGGCTGCTTATCGGGCCTGGAGCCTGGGGCTCGCTCGGGCCACTTCGGAGGCGGGGTGTCCTCGGCCTCTCGGCCAGGGCTCGGTCACTCAGGCACAGCTGGCTGCCGGCGGAGCTCACGGGCACGTCACTGCAACCCCCCGGCTTCTGCTCCGCGGCTGCTGAGTGACCCTCATCTGGGACTGTCCTCAGCTCTTTCTGGGATAGTGACGCGGCTGCCCCTCTGTTGGTCTTCCTTGGTCTCTTGTGTTCTGGGGCCTCTGGATGTCTGGAGTTTTGATCTCCTCCATACCTGCTTCATGCCCTGGAGGACGGGGCAGTGGCCCCCACACCCTCTAGCAGATCATTACATGAAGGAACCTTTTAAAAACAAGCGCGTTCATGCTCACAGGTATACACACAGGTGATCACACACAAACTACACCCTTTTTGGCTCTTACCTCAAAGCACACTGTGCGCTGTCGATCTTACGTGCTGCACATAATGTTTAATATTTAGTATTTACTGTCATATTCCCATAGATCATTGTGATGTTGTTTATTACTCTCGTTTTCTTCTGCTTGCTTTCTCTTTCTTTCTCAACAGGTGAACCAGATGATCGATATATGTATTTTTTGTCTGCTTATTTTGTTGGTTTTTGGTTTTTTGCCCTTTTTCCCCGTCCCTCTTCCCCGCTGTTTTTCTTTCCCTCTTTCTTTCTCCCCTTTCTTTCCCCCAGTTAAGTCTGTCCCGTATTCAGCAAGTGAAAATAAAATAAACAATAAAGGTGAATCAAATGGACCATTACGGCAAGGCTGGGATGGTCAATTTGGTAAAGTAAATCCGTTGGGCATCTTTCTTCGCCTTTAGACAATAATTCTGATGGCAAAAGAACCAACGGGACAGGTCAAAAAAAAAAAAAAAAAAAAAAAAAAAAGATCCACTTAGTGTGTCTCTCTGTGTGTGTGTGTGTGTGTGTGTGTGAGTGTGTGTGTGACAGAGAGAGAGTGCCACTTGCTGTGTATTTCAACACAAAAGGCAGTACTCTTACTGTTTGGGATTATCTGGGGAAAGTGCTTTTGTGTACTAGGCTTTCTCTATATTTTCCAGGTTTCTTTTCACTTTGTATTGTACAAATTACTTCTTTGTCTGTGTAGCTTTAAGCTTTAGTGTAAAATAAATGGGATCTGCACACAGAAAACAAAAGAGGAGTTAAAGCCTCCCCCCCCCAGACACTCAACAAAGCACAGAGAAAGACAGACCCACAAGGCCATTCTGTTATTGCGTTAACTGATCATGTGTTGCCCTGCCACTTGCAGGCCTCATCCTGCCGCACATATGTGTGCACCAGGACATGCCAGGAACAGGAAACACAAGAGAGTCAGCCATCCAAGCTTCACAGGGCCCGAATCAGCTGAACCCATATTCAGCCCACCGCTGCCTCCAAATCTCTCCTCCTCTCCTCCGCCTGCTGGGACCAGTAGGCAGCGCATCGCCTGCTACTGGGACCTTTCGGCAGCAGCAGCCAGGTAAAGCATGCACTGTGACTCACTGTCCAGCACCACAGGCCTCTCTCACACTGACATCTCTACTCATTTCTCTTGTTTTGCTCTCATTTCTCAGCCGCTCTGTGTGTGCGTGCGTGCGTGCGTGTGTGTGTGTGTGACACAGAGAGAGAGGGGCCGAAAGAGAGCCACACAGAATGACAGGCAGGCAGATAACAAAGCACTGAAATTCAATTTTGCCCTGTAGATCCACTTAGTGTGTCTCTCTGTGTGTGTGTGTGTGTGTGTGTGTGTGTCTGTGTGTGTGTGTGTGTGTGTGTGTGTGTGTGTTTCTCTCTCTCTGTCTTTTACACAAACAGCACATGTCACTGCATTTCACCACCTTTCATGTGCAGTGCACTGGACTTGCCAGCTGGTGGGCGCCTCCGGTGGACCAGACAGGCAATTGAGTGTCACAAGCTGTTGTGTGACACTTGCTGTGCATTTCAACACAAAAGGCAGTACTCTTCTCTTTGGGATTATCTGGGGAAAGTGCTTTTGCGTACTAGGCTTTCTCTATATTTTCCAGGGGTTTTTTTCACTTTTGTATTGTACAATTACTTCTTTCTCTGTGTAGCTTTAAGCTTCAGTGTAACATAAATGGGATCTGCACACACAAACAAAACAGAAGTTAACCCTCCGCCCCCCCGGAGACTCAAACCAACCACAGAGAAAGACATTCTATCTTTGACAGTGTATATATACATGTATTATATATAAGAGACAAATATTGTTCCTTCAGTGTGTTGCCATTACTACATTTGGCTCAATGCCTACATATATGTGTAAAAGCAAATGTACGATTCGCTGTGATAACTGTTGCTGATAAGATGAAGAGTAGACTGATATATGAAATATTCCTTTATTGGGTGAGGAAAGCAGACCTTGTCATAACTGCTTTGAGTCATACAGAATAGATATCAGAGCCTTAAACAGGCTCACTTCTGTTTTTTTCTTTTCTTTCTTTTTTTTTAATTTCATAAAATTTAAATTCAATTGTTTCATTCCAGAACATTAACAAAAGTACATGAGAACTCTGTACGCGGTTCAACTCAAACCCGGTGATCTCCAGAGAAATTAATTTTGACTGTAACTTAACGTGCAGAGGCACAACAGCTTATCTCCAGAGCGCACAAGCTGATCTCCTGATTTCTAATGTAGTTTTTCTTAAAACTGCATTTCTAATACGTCACCCTTTTCCTTTAAGCTACATTGGTTTCCTTGTAGTTGAAGTTTCCAAATTCCACTTTACAAAAGTGAAGGAGGAAAAAAAAGCACACAAACAGGCTGACTTCTGCTAAATGGGTCAAACTGGGCAGAAAGTATACAAACACATAACATCCTTATAGAATATGATGTAACTCTATAGATCAACTTACTTCAGAATATATAAAGCATATAAACAATTACAGCAATAGGATGCAACAAACACAGCAGTGCTACTAATCCAAAATACTCAAAGCTTCATAGAACTGAAACAAACATTTATTTTTAGCTCCATTCTGCTGCTGATACATACTTTAGGTTTCTGAATATTAAACTTGTTGCTGCCTTTCATAGTGTGCACCAGGACATGCCAGGAACAGGAAACACAAGAGAGTCAGCCATCCAAGCTTCACAGGGCCCGAATCAGCTGAACCCATATTCAGCCCACCGCTGCCTCCAAATCTCCTCCTCCTCTCTCCGCCTGCTGGGACCAGTAGGCAGCGCATCGCCTGCTACTGGGACCTTTCGGCAGCAGCAGCCAGGTAAAGCATGCACTGTGACTCACTGTCCCAGCACCACAGGCCTCTCTCACACTGACATCTCTACTCAATTCTCTTGTTTTGCTCTCATTTCTCAGCCGCTCTGTGTGTGCGTGCGTGCGTGTGTGTGTGTGTGTGACACAGAGAGAGAGGGGCCGAAAGAGAGCCACACAGAATGACAGGCAGGCAGATCACAAAGCACTGAAATTCAAATTTGCCCTGTAGATCCACTTAGTGTGTCTCTCTGTGTGTGTGTGTGTGTGTGTGTGTGTGTTGTGTGTGTGTGTGTGTGTGTGTGTGTGTGTGTTTCTCTCTCTCTGTCTTTTACACAAACAGCACATGTCACTGCATTTTCACCACCTTTCATGTGCAGTGCACTGGACTTGCCAGCTGGTGGGCGCCCTCCGGTGGACCAGACAGGCAATTGAGTGTCACAAGCTGTTGTGTGACACTTGCTGTGCATTTCAACACAAAAGGCAGTACTCTTCCTCTTTGGGATTATCTGGGGAAAGTGCTTTTGCGTACTAGGCTTTCTCTATATTTTCCAGGGGTTTTTTTTCACTTTTGTATTGTACAAATTACTTCTTTCTCTGTGTAGCTTTAAGCTTCAGTGTAACATAAATGGGATCTGCACACACAAACAAACAGAAGTTAAACCCTCCGCCCCCCGGAGACTCAAACCAACCACAGAGAAAGACATTCTATCTTTGACAGTGTATATATACATGTATTATATATAAGAGACAAATATTGTTCCTTCAGTGTGTTGCCATTACTACATTTGGCTCAATGCCTACATATATGTGTAAAAGCAAATGTACGAGCTGTGATAACTGTTGCTGATAAGATGAAGAGTAGACTGATATATGAATATTCCTTTATTGGGTGAGGAAAGCAGACCTTGTCATAACTGCTTTGAGTCATACAGAATAGATATCAGAGCCTTAAACAGGCTCACTTCTGTTTTTTCTTTTCTTTCTTTTTTTTAATTTCATAAAATTTAAATTCAATTGTTTCATTCCAGAACATTAACAAAAGTACATGAGAACCTCTGTACGCGGTTCAACTCAAACCCGGTGATCTCCAGAGAAATTAATTTGACTGTAACTTAACGTGCAGAGGCACAACAGCTTATCTCCAGAGCGCACAAGCTGATCTCCTGATTTCTAATGTAGTTTTTCTAAAAACTGCATTTCTAATACGTCACCCCTTTTCCTTTAAGCTACATTGGTTCCTTGTAGTTGAAGTTTCCAAATTCCACTTTACAAAAGTGAAGGAGGAAAAAAAAGCACACAAACAGGCTGACTTCTGCTAAATGGTCAAACTGGGCAGAAAGTATACAAACACATAACATCCTTATAGAATATGATGTAACTCTATAGATCAACTTACTTCAGAATATATAAAGCATATAAACAATTACAGCAATAGGATGCAACAAACACAGCAGTGCTACTAATCCAAAATACTCAAAGCTTCATAGAACTGAAACAAACATTTATTTTTAGCTCCATTCTGCTGCTGATACATACTTTAGGTTTCTGAATATTAAACTTGTTGCTGCTTTCATAGTGTGCACCAGGACATGCCAGGAACAGGAAACACAAGAGAGTCAGCCATCCAAGCTTCACAGGGCCCGAATCAGCTGAACCCAAATTCAGCCCACCGCTGCCTCCAAATCTCCTCGTCCTCTCCTCCGCCTCCTGCGACCTTTAGGCAGCAGCAGCCAGGTAAAGCATGCACTGTGACTCACTGTCCCAGCACCACAGGCCCTCTCTCACACTGACATCTCTACTCATTTCTCTTGTTTTGCCCTGATCTGTGAGCCGCTCTGTGTGTGCGTGCGTGCGTGTGTGTGTGTGTGTGACACAGAGAGAGAGGGCCGAAAGAGAGCCAAACAGAATGACAGGCAGGCAGATCACAAAGCACTGAAATTCACATTTTGCCCTGTAGATCCACTTAGTGTGTCTCTGTGTGTGTGTGTGTGTGTGTCTGTGTGTGTCTGTGTGTGTGTGTGTGTGTGTGTGTGTTTCTCTCTCTCTGTCTTTTACACAAACAGCACATGTCACTGCATTTTCACCACCTTTCATGTGCAGTGCACTGGACTTGCCAGCTGGTGGGCGCCCTCCGGTGGAGAAGACAGGCAATTGAGTGTCACAAGCTGTTAGCTGATAATGTGGTCGAACAGCGGCAGACACTTTGTGCTGCATTCAGCCAGCAGAGGGAGCCCCTCTTGTCAGATCACACTTTGACAGAAGCTGCCCTGCTTCTCCTTGTGTGCTTGTGTGACACTTGCCATGCATTTCAACACAAAGGCATTACATATATGTGTAAAAAGCAAATGTACGAGCTGTGATAACTGTTGCTGATAAGATGAAGACTAGACTGATATATGAAATATTCCTTTATTGGGTGAGAAAAGCAGACCGTGTCATAACTGCTTTGAGTCATACAGAATAGATATCAGAGCCTTAAACAGGCTGACTTCTTTTTCTTTTCTTTTCTTTCTTTTTTTAAATTTCATAAATTTTCATTCAATTGTTTCATTCCAGAACATTAACAAAAGTACATGAGAACCTCTGTACGCGGTCCAACTCAAACCCGGTGATCTCCAGAGAAATTAATTTTGACTGTAACTTAACGTGCAGAGGCACAACAGCTTATCTCCAGAGCGCACAAGCTGATCTCCTGATTTCTAATGTAGTTTTTCTTAAAACTGCATTTCTAATACTTCACCCCTTTTCCTTTAAGCTACATTGGTTTCGTTGTAGTTGAAGTTTCCAAATTCCACTTTAAAAGAGTGAAGGGACAAAAAAAAGAAGCACACCAGAGCCTTAAACAGGCTGACTTCTGCTAAATGGGTCAAACTGGGCAGAAAGTATACAAACACATAACATCCTTATAGGATATGATGTAACTCTATAGATCAACTTGCTTCAGAATATATAAAGCATATAAACAATTACAGCAATAGGATGCAACAAACACAGCAGTGCTACTAATCCAAATACTCAAAGCTTCATAGAACTGAAACAAACATTTATTGTTAGCTCCATTCTGCTGCTGATACATACTTTAGGTTTCTGAATATTAAACTTGTTGCTGCCTTTCATAGTGTGGACGAGGACATGCCAGGAACAGAAACACAAGAGAGTCAGCCGTCCGAGCTTCACGGGGCCCGAATCAGCTCAACCCAAATTCAGCCCACCGCTGCCTCCAAATCTCCTCGTCCTCTCCTCCGCCTCCTGCGACCTTTAGGCAGCAGCAGCCAGGTAAAGCATGCACTGTGACTCACTGTCCCAGCACCACAGGCCCTCTCTCACACTGACATCTCTACTCATTTCTCTTGTTTTGCCCTGACCGGTGAGCCGCTCTGTGTGTGCGTGCGTGCGTGTGTGTGTGTGTGTGACACAGAGAGAGAGGGGCCGAAAGAGAGCCAAACAGAATGACAGGCAGGCAGATCACAAAGCACTGAAATTCACATTTTGCCCTGTAGATCCACTTAGTGTGTCTCTGTGTGTGTGTGTGTGTGTGTCTGTGTGTGTCTGTGTGTGTGTGTGTGTGTGTGTGTGTTTCTCTCTCTCTGTCTTTTACACAAACAGCACATGTCACTGCATTTTCACCACCTTTCATGTGCAGTGCACTGGACTTGCCAGCTGGTGGGCGCCCTCCGGTGGAGAAGACAGGCAATTGAGTGTCACAAGCTGTTAGCTGATAATGTGGTCGAACAGCGGCAGACACTTTGTGCTGCATTCAGCCAGCAGAGGGAGCCCCTCTTGTCAGATCACACTTTGACAGAAGCTGCCCTGCTTCTCCTTGTGTGCTTGTGTGACACTTGCCATGCATTTCAACACAAAAGGCATTACATATATGTGTAAAAAGCAAATGTACGAGCTGTGATAACTGTTGCTGATAAGATGAAGACTAGACTGATATATGAAATATTCCTTTATTGGGTGAGAAAAGCAGACCGTGTCATAACTGCTTTGAGTCATACAGAATAGATATCAGAGCCTTAAACAGGCTGACTTCTTTTTCTTTTTCTTTTCTTTCTTTTTTTAAATTTCATAAAATTTTCATTCAATTGTTTCATTCCAGAACATTAACAAAAGTACATGAGAACCTCTGTACGCGGTCCACCTCAAACCCGGTGATCTCCAGAGAAATTAATTTTGACTGTAACTTAACGTGCAGAGGCACAACAGCTTATCTCCAGAGCGCACAAGCTGATCTCCTGATTTCTAATGTAGTTTTTCTTAAAAACTGCATTTCTAATACTTCACCCCTTTTCCTTTAAGCTACATTGGTTTCGTTGTAGTTGAAGTTTCCAAATTCCACTTTAAAAGAGTGAAGGGACAAAAAAAAAGAAGCACACAAACAGGCTGACTTCTGCTAAATGGGTCAAACTGGGCAGAAAGTATACAAACACATAACATCCTTATAGGATATGATGTAACTCTATAGATCAACTTGCTTCAGAATATATAAAGCATATAAACAATTACAGCAATAGGATGCAACAAACACAGCAGTGCTACTAATCCAAAATACTCAAAGCTTCATAGAACTGAAACAAACATTTATTGTTAGCTCCATTCTGCTGCTGATACATACTTTAGGTTTCTGAATATTAAACTTGTTGCTGCCTTTCATAGTGTGGACGAGGACATGCCAGGAACAGGAAACACAAGAGAGTCAGCCGTCCGAGCTTCACGGGGCCCGAATCAGCTGAACCCAAATTCAGCCCACCGCTGCCTCCAAATCTCCTCGTCCTCTCCTCCGCCTCCTGCGACCTTTAGGCAGCAGCAGCCAGGTAAAGCATGCACTGTGACTCACTGTCCCAGCACCACAGGCCCTCTCTCACACTGACATCTCTACTCATTTCTCTTGTTTTGCCCTGATCTGTGAGCCGCTCTGTGTGTGCGTGCGTGCGTGTGTGTGTGTGTGTGACACAGAGAGAGAGGGGCCGAAAGAGAGCCAAACAGAATGACAGGCAGGCAGATCACAAAGCACTGAAATTCACATTTTGCCCTGTAGATCCACTTAGTGTGTCTCTGTGTGTGTGTGTGTGTGTGTGTGTGTGTGTCTGTGTGTGTGTGGTGTGTGTGTGTGTTTCTCTCTCTCTGTCTTTTACACAAACAGCACATGTCACTGCATTTTCACCACCTTTCATGTGCAGTGCACTGGACTTGCCAGCTGGTGGGCGCCCTCCGGTGGAGAAGACAGGCAATTGAGTGTCACAAGCTGTTAGCTGATAATGTGGTCGAACAGCGGCAGACACTTTGTGCTGCATTCAGCCAGCAGAGGGAGCCCCTCTTGTCAGATCACACTTTGACAGAAGCTGCCCTGCTTCTCCTTGTGTGCTTGTGTGACACTTGCCATGCATTTCAACACAAAAGGCATTACATATATGTGTAAAAAGCAAATGTACGAGCTGTGATAACTGTTGCTGATAAGATGAAGACTAGACTGATATATGAAATATTCCTTTATTGGGTGAGAAAAGCAGACCGTGTCATAACTGCTTTGAGTCATACAGAATAGATATCAGAGCCTTAAACAGGCTGACTTCTTTTTCTTTTTCTTTTCTTTCTTTTTTTAAATTTCATAAATTTTCATTCAATTGTTTCATTGCAGAACATTAACAAAAGTACATGAGAACCTCTGTACGCGGTCCAACTCAAACCCGGTGATCTCCAGAGAAATTAATTTTGACTGTAACTTAACGTGCAGAGGCACAACAGCTTATCTCCAGAGCGCACAAGCTGATCTCCTGATTTCTAATGTAGTTTTTCTTAAAAACTGCATTTCTAATACTTCACCCCTTTTCCTTTAAGCTACATTGGTTTGGTTATAGTTGAAGTTTCCAAATTCCACTTTAAAAGAGTGAAGGGACAAAAAAAAGAAACACACAAACAGGCTGACTTCTGCTAAATGGGTCAAACTGGGCAGAAAGTATACAACACATAACATGCTTATAGGATATGATGTAACTCTATAGATCAACTTGCTTCAGAATATATAAAGCATATAAACAATTACAGCAATAGGATGCAACAAACACAGCAGTGCTACTAATCCAAAATACTCAAAGCTTCATAGAACTGAAACAAACATTTATTGTTAGCTCCATTCTGCTGCTGATACATACTTTAGGTTTCTGAATATTAAACTTGTTGCTGCCTTTCATAGTGTGGACGAGGACATGCCAGGAACAGGAAACACAAGAGAGTCAGCCGTCCGAGCTTCACGGGGCCCGAATCAGCTGAACCCAAATTCAGCCCACCGCTGCCTCCAAATCTCCTCGTCCTCTCCTCCGCCTCCTGCGACCTTTAGGCAGCAGCAGCCAGGTAAAGCATGCACTGTGACTCACTGTCCCAGCACCACAGGCCCTCTCTCACACTGACATCTCTACTCATTTCTCTTGTTTTGCCCTGATCTGTGAGCCGCTCTGTGTGTGCGTGCGTGCGTGTGTGTGTGTGTGTGACACAGAGAGAGAGGGGCCGAAAGAGAGCCAAACAGAATGACAGGCAGGCAGATCACAAAGCACTGAAATTCACATTCTGCCCTGTAGATCCACTTAGTGTGTCTCTGTGTGTGTGTGTGTGTGTGTGTGTGTGTGTCTGTGTGTGTGTGTGTGTGTGTGTGTGTTTCTCTCTCTCTGTCTTTTACACAAACAGCACATGTCACTGCATTTTCACCACCTTCATGTGCAGTGCACTGGACTTGCCAGCTGGTGGGCGCCCTCCGGTGGAGAAGACAGGCAATTGAGTGTCACAAGCTGTTAGCTGATAATGTGGTCGAACAGCGGCAGACACTTTGTGCTGCATTCAGCCAGCAGAGGGAGCCCCTCTTGTCAGATCACACTTTGACAGAAGCTGCCCTGCTTCTCCTTGTGTGCTTGTGTGACACTTGCCATGCATTTCAACACAAAAGGCATTACATATATGTGTAAAAAGCAAATGTACGAGCTGTGATAACTGTTGCTGATAGATGAAGACTAGACTGATATATGAAATATTCCTTATTGGGTGAGAAAAGCAGACCGTGTCATAACTGCTTTGAGTCATACAGAATAGATATCAGAGCCTTAAACAGGCTGACTTCTTTTTCTTTTTTCTTTTCTTTCTTTTTTTTAAATTTCATAAAATTTTCATTCAATTGTTTCATTCCAGAACATTAACAAAAGTACATGAGAACCTCTGTACGCGGTCCACCTCAACCCGTGATCTCCAGAGAAATTAATTTGACTGTAACTTAACGTGCAGAGGCACAACAGCTTATCTCCAGAGCGCACAAGCTGATCTCCTGATTTCTAATGTAGTTTTCTTAAAACTGCATTTCTAATACTTCACCCCTTTTCCTTTAAGCTACATTGGTTTCGTTGTAGTTGAAGTTTCCAAATTCCACTTTAAAAGAGTGAAGGGACAAAAAAAAAGAAGCACACAAACAGGCTGACTTCTGCTAAATGGGTCAAACTGGGCAGAAAGTATACAAACACATAACATGCTTATAGGATATGATGTAACACTATAGATCAACTTGCTTCAGAATATATAAAGCATATAAACAATTACAGCAATAGGATGCAACAAACACAGCAGTGCTACTAATCCAAAATACTCAAAGCTTCACAGAACTGAAACAAACATTTATTGTTAGCTCCATTCTGCTGCTGATACATACTTTAGGTTTCTGGATATTAAACTTGTTGCTGCCTTTCATAGTGTGGACGAGGACATGCCAGGAACAGAAACACAAGAGAGTCAGCCGTCCGAGCTTCACGGGGCCCGAATCAGCTGAACCAAATTCAGCCCACCGCTGCCTCCAAATCTCCTCGTCCTCTCCTCCGCCTCCTGCGACCTTTAGCAGCAGCAGCCAGTAAAGCATGCACTGTGACTCACTGTCCCAGCACCACAGGCCCTCTCTCACACTGACATCTCTACTCATTTCTCTTGTTTTGCCCTGACCGTGAGCCGCTCTGTGTGTGCGTGCGTGCGTGTGTGTGTGTGTGACACAGAGAGAGAGGGCCGAAAGAGAGCCAAACAGAATGACAGGCAGGCAGATCACAAAGCACTGAAATTCACATTTTGCCCTGTAGATCCACTTAGTGTGTCTCTGTGTGTGTGTGTGTGTGTGTCTGTGTGTGTCTGTGTGTGTGTGTGTGTGTGTGTGTTTCTCTCTCTCTGTCTTTTACACAAACAGCACATGTCACTGCATTTCACCACCTTTCATGTGCAGTGCACTGGACTTGCCAGCTGGTGGGCGCCCTCGGTGGAGAAGACAGGCAATTGAGTGTCACAAGCTGTTAGCTGATAATGTGGTCGAACAGCGGCAGACACTTTGTGCTGCATTCAGCCAGCAGAGGGAGCCCCTCTTGTCAGATCACACTTTGACAGAAGCTGCCCTGCTTCTCCTTGTGTGCTTGTGTGACACTTGCCATGCATTTCAACACAAAAGGCATTACATATATGTGTAAAAGCAAATGTACGAGCTGTGATAACTGTTGCTGATAAGATGAAGACTAGACTGATATATGAAATATTCCTTTATTGGGTGAGAAAAGCAGACCGTGTCATAACTGCTTTGAGTCATACAGAATAGATATCAGAGCCTTAAACAGGCTGACTTCTTTTTCTTTTTCTTTTCTTTCTTTTTTTAAATTTCATAAAATTTTCATTCAATTGTTTCATTCCAGAACATTAACAAAGTACATGAGAACCTCTGTACGCGGTCCACCTCAACCCGGTGATCTCCAGAGAAATTAATTTTGACTGTAACTTAACGTGCAGAGGCACAACAGCTTATCTCCAGAGCGCACAAGCTGATCTCCTGATTTCTAATGTAGTTTTTCTTAAAAACTGCATTCTAATACTTCACCCCTTTTCCTTTAAGCTACATTGGTTTCGTTGTAGTTGAAGTTCCAAATTCCACTTTAAAAGAGTGAAGGACAAAAAAAAAAGAAGCACACAAACAGGCTGACTTCTGCTAAATGGGTCAAACTGGGCAGAAAGTATACAACACATAACATCCTTATAGGATATGATGTACTCTATAGATCAACTTGCTTCAGAATATATAAGCATATAACAATTACAGCAATAGGATGCAACAAACACAGCAGTGCTACTAATCCAAAATACTCAAGCTTCATAGAACTGAAACAAACATTTTGTTAGCTCCATCTGCTGCTGATACATACTTAGGTTTCTGAATATTAAACTTGTTGCTGCCTTTCATAGTGTGGCGAGGACAGCCAGAACAGGAAACACAAGAGAGTCAGCCGTCCGAGCTTCACGGGCCCCGAATCAGCTGAACCCAAATTCAGCCCACCGCTGCCTCCAAATCTCCTCGTCCTCTCCTCCGCCTCCTGCGACCTTTAGGCAGCAGAGCCAGGTAAAGCATGCACTGTGACTCCTGTCCAGCACCACAGCCCTCTCTCACACTGACATCTCTACTCATTTCTCTTGTTTTGCCCTGATCTGTGAGCGCTCTGTGTGGCGTGCGTGCGTGTGTGTGTGTGTGTGACACAGAGAGAGAGGGGCCGAAAGAAGCCAAACAGAATGACAGGCAGGCAGATCACAAGCACTGAAATTCACATTTTGCCCTGTAGATCCACTTAGTGTGTCTCGTGTGTGTGGTGTGTGGCTGTGTGTGTTGTGTGTGTGTGTGTGTGTGTTTCTCTCTCTCTGTCTTTACACAAACAGCACATGTCACTGCATTTCACCACCTTTCATGTGCAGTGCACTGGACTTGCAGCTGGTGGGCGCCCTCCGGTGGAGAAGACAGGCAATTGAGTGTCACAAGCTGTTAGCTGATAATGGTCGAACAGCGGCAGACACTTTGTGCTGCATTCAGCCAGCAGAGGGAGCCCCTCTTGTCAGATCACACTTTGACAGAAGCTGCCCTGCTTCTCTTGTGTGCTTGTGTGACACTTGCCATGCATTTCACACAAAGCATTACAATATGTGTAAAAAGCAAATGTACGAGCTGTGATAACTGTTGCTGATAAGATGAAGACTAGACTGATATATGAAATATTCCTTTATTGGGTGAGAAAAGCAGACCGTGTCATAACTGCTTTGAGTCATACAGAATAGATATCAGAGCCTTAAACAGGCTGACTTCTTTTTCTTTTCTTTTCTTTCTTTTTTTAAATTTCATAAAATTTTCATTCAATTGTTTCATTCCAGAACATTAACAAAAGTACATGAGAACCTCTGTACGCGG